>NC_034184.2:525000-750508 GCF_002021735.2 Oncorhynchus kisutch
CGGCCCCACTCTTTCCACTGGGATTCTCTGCCTCTGACTCTATTACGGGGGCTGGCTTACGAGGGCTCTTCCATGCTGTCCCTAGGAGGGGTGTGTCACTTGAGTGGGTTGAGTCACAGACTGTTTCTTCCTGTCTGGTTTTGCGCTACCTCCGGCTTGTGCGGTGGAGGCGATCTTCATGGACTATACTCAGCCTTGTCTCAGGGTAGTAAGTTAGTGGTCTGTTGATATTCCTCTAATGGTGTGGGGGCTGTGCTTTGGCAAAGTGGGTATCCTGCCTGGTTGGCCCTCTCCGGGGGTATCGTCGGATGGGGCCACAATGTCCCCCGAACCATCCCTGTCTCAGTCTTCGGTCTCCAGTATCTATGCTGCAATCGTCTTTGTGCTAGGGGGCCAGGGTCAGTCTGTTATATCTGGTGTAATTATCTTATCTGGTGTCGTGTGAATTTAAGTATGCTCCCTCTAATTCTCTCTCCCTCTCTCCCTCCTCTCCCAGAGGACCTGAGCCCTAGGATCATCCACCTGGTTGTGCTGCTGCTCCTGTTCTGCCTGCGGCTAGGGAACTCTGACCTGTTCACTGGACGTGCTACCTTGTCCTGGACCTGCTGTTTTTGACTCTGTTTCTCTCTACCACACCTGCTATCTTGACCTATGAATTCTCGGCTATGAAAAGCCAACTGACATTTATTCCAGAGGTACTGAACTGTTGCATCCTATACAACCACTGTGATTATTATTTGACCCTGTTGGTCATCTAGGAACATTTGAACATCTTGAAGAACAATCTGGCGTTAAATGGCCATTTACTCTTTTAATCTCCAACAGGCACAGCCAAAAGAGGACTCGCCACCCCTCATAGCCTGGTTCCTCTCTAGGTTTCTTCCTATGTTCCTACCTTTCTAGGGAGTTTTTCCTAGCCACCATACTTCTACATCTGCATTGCTTGCTGTTTGGGGTTTTAGGCTGGGTTTCTGTTTCACACTTTGTGACATCTGCTGATGTAAAAAGGGCTTTATGAATACATTTGATTGATTGAGTAGGGAAGGAGGAGGAGGAGTCGTCCACAGGGTGAGAAGGCTGCGGAGCATGGGGAACAGCGGTTCAAGTGGCTCTTGTACCGCCGCAAACACTGATGGAGCGTAAACAGAGGGGGAGAAAACTACTACTGCTGCTCCATTTGAAAGGGCAATAGTGACATTTCATGATTCTGCTTGATTCAGTTGTGCAAACATCAGCCTTAGTACTCTTCTAGTATTTTCTATTAAGGAATCTTTACTTTTACTCATGTGTGTGTGTATGACAATTGAATACATTTTCCACCACTACACACATACATACACACACAAACCTATTGATTTACGAGTGTGCAGAATGTCAAACATCTCACAGTCAGATCTCTGCAGAGAGAAAGAGAGAGAGAGACCTATCAAATAGAGCCCTATCAAATAGTTCTGCTACCCCTAGAGACTAGCCTCGTCTAGTAGCAAAGTGCCATTACACCCCAGAGCAAGCTCCTTTCAGCACAAAACAGGACAGGGTACCCAGGTGTCAATGTCATAGTGGGGCAGAGTGAGGTACAGGAGGACAATGAGACAGGGAAGAGAGGAAATGGTTATTGACCCAAACAAAACACAGGAAATAAATAGGAGCAGATGGATGGTAACCTGTTCCCTCCTTCCTTTAGTTGCAACAGCATGCAATGGTTTTACCATTCCACTGCAGGACAGGCTAGCAAACTGAGCTGAGCCTTGCTCTCTGCTAATGGACGATGTTGGTGTGACCAAGGATTTCACAGCTCCTGGTGTGTGTGTGTCTGTCCTGGACTTTCACATGCTAATCTCATCAGACCAAAAAGTAGGTCAAACCTAATGACTGGTGTTTTCATAGGGGCAGAAACACAGAAATGTTGGTGGTGTGGGTGAACACTGTATTTTACATACTGCAATACATACAATGTGTAAACCATGAATTGGTGAATGGCAATGTTAATGTACAGACAGACATACAGACAGAGAAACAGAGACAGGCAGACAGGCAGACAGACTGACAGTGAGCCATCCATCCTGAGAGACAGGCTGACTGACAGACATTACAAAGTCAAAGGTCATGAACCCCCAACCTCTCACCTCCAGCTAAATGAGTGGGAGGAAATAAAAGCTGAATGTGAGCTTATAAAATCAGCACTGCAGCAGACTGAAGGATCCACTATTATAATATACTGTCAGACTGGCACACTGCAGCAGACTGAAGGATCCAGTATTATAATATACTGTCAGACTGGCACACTGCAGCAGACTGTAGGATCCAGTATTATAATATACTGTCAGACTGGCACACTGCAGCAGACTGAAGGATCCAGTATTATAATATACTGTCAGACTGGCACACTGCAGCAGACTGTAGGATCCAGTATTATAATATACTGTCAGACTGGCACACTGCAGCAGACTGAAGGATCCACTATTATAATATACTGTCAGACTGGCACACTGCAGCAGACTGAAGGATCCAGTATTATAATATACTGTCAGACTGGCACACTGCAGCAGACTGTAGGATCCAGTAGTATAATATACTGTCAGACTGGCACACTGCAGCAGACTGAAGGATCCACTATATAATATACTGTCAGACTGGCACACTGCAGCAGACTGAAGGATCCACTATTATAATATACTGTCAGACTGGCACACTGCAGCAGACTGTAGGATCCAGTAGTATAATATACTGTCAGACTGGCACACTGCAGCAGACTGAAGGATCCACTATATAATATACTGTCAGACTGGCACACTGCAGCAGACTGAAGGATCCACTATTATAATATACTGTCAGACTGGCACACTGCAGCAGACTGAAGGATCCAGTATTATAATATATTGTCAGACTGGCACACTGCAGCAGACTGTAGGATCCACTATTATAATATACTGTCAGACTGGCACACTGCAGCAGACTGAAGGATCCAGTATTATAATATACTGTAAGACTGGCACACTGACAACAGACAGGTGACCTACTGCTTTTTGGGGTCACTGTATTTTTACTGAGCAGTGAAGAAGAGGAGGAGGGGAAGAGGAGTTTATGGACATACTATTTTGACTGAGCAGGGACAGCACATAGAGGAGAAGGATGAGGAGGAACTGAGTTCGGTCCAACACGCTTTCCCGTCCCAATGTCTGTGTGTGATGACAATGTGGCGTTCTGCTGATGACTAACCCCGACAGTGACAGGAATGTCTGGTTCTCTTGAGTCTGTGCTGACAAGGTTACTAAATATACCTTGGTCCTCTGAGTCACTTGTCAATGTAATCAACAAGCTAATCATAAATAGTCATCTGGCCACTAAATGTCTAATGCTAGCCTAGATAATCTTAAAGTTACTAAATGTCTAATGCTAGCCTAGATAATAATCTGTCCATTAAATGGTTAATGGCCTAGATCGTCTTTTGGCAACTAAATGGCTAATGCTAGCCTAGATTCCACCTCACTAACTCTGTATCCTCAGAGCATAGGTGAATAATAGCATTTTTTTAAACTCCCATTTTAAACTTGACAGAAACTCTTCCATATGCTGTCTTGTAGCCACCATAATTGAATTGTCAGACTACTGTAAAGATCAAATATATGACACAGGTAAAAAATATATATTTTTTTGTCATTCTTTCTTTTATCCTTTCTTCCCTTTCTTGAAACTGGACTGCAGGATGTCATCCCTTTAAGAGAAAGTAAACAAGGAAGTAGTTTTAGTTTATAGTTTTATTCTCTATTAATCCTTTAATAAAATAGAAGTCCAGCGTATAATGCTACATTAAGGTATGGATTTAACAGGGGATGGAGTTTCCAGCATATTTGGGAGTAAAATATTGAACTAAGCAGAAATATACCACTAGATATTCACCTTCACCTCAGAAACAGGGATTTATGTGAAGCATGCTGATGTGATGTTGAGGGCCTGTATTCCTAAAGCATCTCAGAGTTGGGAGTTTCAGGATCAGTTTTGATTAATGAATCATTAATAATAAATCATAATGCACATTAAGGGGGTTCGGATCCTAGATCAGCATTCCTACTCTAAGATGCTTTTGAATTACAGGCCAAGAATCTTAGAAGTGTGGTTACCCAGCACATATTGATGGGGAATGTTTTTTTTATGCATTTGGACTGCTGTCTCATTGTGTGGAAATGCGGTGGAGACCACGACTGCATTTACAGTGACGTGTGTAGGGATAACAGATTGCAGGGCAATAATAAATGCTTGTCAGTCCAGTGATTTACAAGGCTTTTAAAGCCTGTTTCTCCCAACTTAAGCAACATGTCAAATAGGAGAAAAAGCTGCAGGACAGAAACTTAGAATGTTCTCATTGTGGTGCCAGTGTGTGTGTGCGGGGGGGGGGGGCGAGAGAGAGAGAGAGTGGATGTGGGTGTGAGTGTATGTGTATGTGTATGTGTGCTTCCTGGTAGATCTACAGTACACAACAGTTAAAACCTCTTAAGGATCAACCTTTTTTTTCAATTTTTGCCAAAAATGACATACCCAAATCTAACTGGACCTGAACAGGACCTGAAGCAAGGATATATGTTTTTTTAATACCATTTAGAAGGAAACACTTTGAAGTTTGTAGATATGTTCAATTAATGTAGGAGAATATAACACATTAGATCTGGTAAAGATAATACAAAGGCAAAAACATGCGTTTCTGTGTATTTTCTTTGTTCCATGATCTTTGAAATGCGAGAGAAAGGCCATCTTATTTAGGACTAGGGTTGCCCATTTTGGGAATATTCAAAGTTGGACACTTTCCGTGGGAATAGACGGGAATATATGTGAATTAACGGGAATATATGGGAATTAACGGAAATATATGCAAATTCATATTAATACCATTTAAATGTAGATGTTTTTTGCATTGGAAATATTTACCATATCATATGGAGACAGGAACATGAACCTTTTACCTTATCATAAGTAGACATAATTACAAATGATTAAATCCTTCCAATAGAAATGTTTTAAACTATTTCATTACAAATTAAACTTGAATTAAATGAGTTGACTCTTCACATGGGTTGATTTCACTGAACAACAAAAGAAATGAAATGATCCCCAATGATCCATCGCATCTCCCAAAAACATTTTCAACATACTTCTGTAAAATGATAGTCTAGAAGCTAATGCTTTGGTTGTCTTCCTCTCAGGCTTCCATGTCTTCTCCCTGGACCTCCTCAATGTCCACCTCTTGAACATCAGACTCTGAGGCCTCATCTTCACTGTCACTTTCCAAACTTGTTGAGGATGGCTCGTTGTCAGGCTCAAAAAGACTCAAATTTGCCCGGATGGCCAACCATTTTTCAACCCTTGTATTGGTCATTTTGGATCCGTCAATGTTGAGGGATTTCCATCGCCTCCATCCGGATCGCCCTCCGGGTCGCCCTCGAGGCCTGTGTCGGCGTGCTGTGGGAGCCAC
This sequence comes from Oncorhynchus kisutch, assembly GCF_002021735.2. NCBI lineage: Eukaryota > Metazoa > Chordata > Actinopteri > Salmoniformes > Salmonidae > Oncorhynchus > Oncorhynchus kisutch. The sequence goes on from NC_034184.2 coordinate 530,468, forward strand.
GCGTCAGTACTGTCACAACTCCTACCGAAGGTGGCTCCCCTTCCTGTTCGGGTGGCGCTCGGCGGTAGTCGTCACCGGCCTACTAGCTGCCACTGATCTTTTCCTTCCCCTCCTTGTCTGTTTATTACTTACACCTGTTGTTTATTAGGTTTATTATTTGGGCTTTATTAGCCAGCCGGCCCGCCTGCTGGGTGTGCGGATTGTTTTATGTGTACTCGTGTACATGCCTGTAAGTCACGGTTGTTCGTGTACGTGAGTTATTTTCGGGACTGTTTAGTTCCCCTGTGTTTCGGGACTGTTTAGTTCCCCTGTGTTTCGGGACTGTTTAGTTCCTCTGTGTTTTGGGACTGTTTAGTTCCCCTGTGTTCTGGGACTGTTTAGTTCCTCTGTGTCTTGGGACGAATCCCAAGATGGCGTAGCAGTAGGTCGTCCTGTCCTGTCGTGTCCCTGTATTTATCGTTTCTTTTTCGTTTTTTTACATATTTTCTCCACATATCTCTTTGAAAACATTTAGCTAAACCCTAAGCTTCCAAATACTCTCCTGCAACCCGACTCACCCAATGTAGCTATTTTTCCTAAAGTATTTATATTTACTTCGGACCCCCTCAACTGAAGCTAGCCAGCTAACCAGCGGGTATGCTAGCGGTCTTCAGCTAACCGGTCATCAGCTAACCTGTAGTTCGGAAAGCTCTCGCCTGTTCGTACAACGCGACTCTAACCAGAGCATAACGGACCTATTTATTTTTCATCCCCGGATTCATCCCCGGATTCCCACCGCAAACGGAACATCTTTCAGCTGGATTTTTCAGCAACTAGCTATCTAGCTAAACCGCAACCCCGGATTACTCCTGGCTAGCGTTTCCACCCACTTAGCTTGAAGCTAGCCCGGCCGTAGCACCTGTGCTACCACCGTAGCATACTCCTGAGCTACAATACCCGGGCCCACGACCGGTCTATCGATGTCATCGCATGAAGAGGAATAAACAGACTCACCCCATCGCGACGTCCCCCAAAGGCTAACTCTCTAGCCCTCACTATCTCCCTGCTTGCTAATTCGGCCTGCTAACTGCTAGCTTGTCCAGCTCCGGTCCGCTAACTGCTACCTTGTCTAGCCCGGGCCTACAAACTGTTAGCTTGTTAGCACAGGCCTGCTAACCGCCTGAATCGCCGCGTCCCAAACGCTCACCGGACCCATATTTACTTTCTATCTCTTTTGACTTTTAATTTGTTTATACCTTCCGGAAACCTGCCTCACCCAATGTGATACGGAATCGCTATTATTTTTTTAATTTTTAGAACACACTCAAGAACCTCCAGAAGCTAACCAGCTAACTAGCTACAAGCTATTTAGTCATTGTTCGTTTTTTTTTACCTGGATAACACTCGCCAGTCCAGCTTCCCTGCCCCATCCACCGCTGCCCCCTGGACACTGATCTCTTGGCTACATAGCTGATGCACGCTGGACTGTCCATTAATCACGGTACTCCATTCTGCTTGTTTGTTTTATCTGTTGGCCCCGTTGCCTAGTCTACGCCATTTTACCTGCTGTTGTTGTGCTAGCTGATTAGCTGTTGTCTCACCTACTGTTTTAGCTAGCTTTCCCAATTCAACACCTGTGATTACTGTATGCCTCGCTGTATGTCTCTCTCAAATGTCAATATGCCTTGTATACTGTTGTTCAGGTTAGTTATCATTGTTTTAGTTCACAATGGAGCCCCTAGTTCCACTCTTCATGCCCCTGATAACTCCTGATAACTCCTTTGTCCCACCTCACCCATTACTACCAGCATGTCCAGAGATACAACCTCTCTCATCATCACCCAGTGCCTGGGCTTACCTCCGCTGTACCCGCACCCCACCATACCCCTGTCTGCGCATTATGCCCTGAATATATTCTACCATGCCCAGAAACCTGCTCCTCTTATTCTCTGTCCCCAACGCTCTAGGCGACCAGTTTTGATAGCCTTTAGCCGCACCCTCATACTACTCCTTCTCTGTTCCGCGGGTGATGTGGAGGTAAACCCAGGCCCTGCATGTCCCCAGGCACCCTCATTTGTTGACTTCTGTGATCGAAAAAGCCTTGGTTTCATGCATGTCAACATCAGAAGCCTCCTCCCTAAGTTTGTTTTACTCACTGCTTTAGCACACTCTGCTAACCCTGATGTCCTTGCTGTGTCTGAATCCTGGCTCAGGAAGGCCACCAAAAATTCAGAGATTTCCATACCCAACTATAACATCTTCCGTCAAGATAGAACTGCCAAAGGGGGAGGAGTTGCAGTTTACTGCAGAGATAGCCTGCAAAGTAATGTCATACTTTCCAGGTCCATACCCAAACAGTTGGAACTACTAATTTTGAAAATTACTCTCTCCAGAAATAAGTCTCTCACGGTTGCCGCCTGCTACCGACCCCCCTCAGCTCCCAGCTGTGCCCTGGACACCATTTGTGAATTGATCGCCCCCCATCTAGCTTCAGAGTTTGTTCTGTTAGGTGACCTAAACTGGGATATGCTTAACACCCCGCCAGTCCTACAATCTAAGCTAGATGCCCTCAATCTCACACAAATCATCAAGGAACCCACCAGGTACAACCCTAACTCTGTAAACAAGGGCACCCTCATAGACGTCATCCTGACCAACTGGCCCTCCAAATACACCTCCGCTGTCTTCAACCAGGATCTCAGCGATCACTGCCTCATTGCCTGTATTCGCTACGGAGCCGCAGTCAAACGACCAACCCTCATCACTGTCAAACGCTCCCTAAAACACTTCTGTGAGCAGGCCTTTCTAATCGACCTGGCCCGGGTATCCTGGAAGGACATTGACCTCATCCCGTCAGTTGAGGATGTCTGGTCATTCTTTAAAAGTAACTTCCTCACCATTTTAGATAAGCATGCTCCATTCAAAAAATGCAGAACTAAGAACAGATACAGCCCTTGGTTCACCCCAGACCTGACTGCCCTCGACCAGCACAAAAACATCCTGTGGCGGACTGCAATAGCATCGAATAGTCCCCGTGATATGCAACTGTTCAGGGAAGTCCGGAACCAATACACGCAGTCAGTCAGGAAAGCTAAGGCCAGCTTCTTCAGGCAGAAGTTTGCATCCTGTAGCTCCAACTCCAAAAAGTTCTGGGACACCGTGAAGTCCATGGAGAACAAGAGCACCTCCTCCCACTGAGGCTAGGTAACACGGTCACCACTGATAAATCCATGATTATCGAAAACTTCAATAAGCATTTCTCAACGGCTGGCCATGCCTTCCGCCTGGCTACTTCAACCTCGGCCAACAGCTCCGCCCCCCCCGCAGCTCCTCGCCCAAGCCTCTCCAGGTTCTCCTTTAACCAAATCCAGATAGCAGATGTTCTGAAAGAGCTGCAAAACCTGGACCCGTACAAATCAGCTGGGCTTGACAATCTGGACCCTCTATTTCTGAAACTATCTGCCACCATTGTCGCAACCCCTATTACCAGCCTGTTCAACCTCTCTTTCATATCGTCTGAGATCCCCAAGGATTGGAAAGCTGCCGCAGTCATCCCCCTCTTCAAAGGGGGAGACACCCTGGACCCAAACTGTTACAGACCTATATCCATCCTGCCCTGCCTATCTAAGGTCTTCGAAAGCCAAGTCAACAAACAGGTCACTGACCATCTCGAATCCCACCGTACCTTCTCCGCTGTGCAATCTGGTTTCCGAGCCGGTCATGGGTGCACCTCAGCCACACTCAAGGTACTCAACGATATCATAACCGCCATCGATAAAAGACAGTACTGTGCAGCCGTCTTCATCGACCTTGCCAAGGCTTTCGACTCTGTCAATCACCATATTCTTATCGGCAGACTCAGGAGCCTCGGTTTGCAGACAGAGTTCAGTGCGTCAAATCGGAGGGCATGCTGTCTGGTCCTCTGGCAGTCTCTATGGGGGTGCCACAGGGTTCAATTCTCGGGCCGACTCTTTTCTCTGTGTATATCAATGATGTTGCTCTTGCTGCGGGCGATTCCCTGATCCACCTCTACGCAGACGACACCATTCTATATACTTTCGGCCCGTCACTGTGCTATCTAACCTCCAAACAAGCTTCAATGCCATACAGCACTCCTTCCGTGGCCTCCAACTGCTCTTAAACGCTAGTAAAACCAAATGCATGCTTTTCAACCGGTCGCTGCCTGCACCCGCATGCCCGACTAGCATCACCACCCTGGATGGTTCCGACCTAGAATATGTGGACGTCTATAAGTACCTAGGTGTCTGGCTAGACTGCAAACTCTCCTTCCAGACTCATATCAAACATCTCCAATCGAAAATCAAATCAAGAGTCGGCTTTCTATTCCGCAACAAAGCCTCCTTCACTCACGCCGCCAAGCTTACCCTAGTAAAACTGACTATCCTACCGATCCTCGACTTCGGCGATGTCATCTACAAAATGGCTTCCAACACTCTACTCAGCAAACTGGATGCAGTTTATCACAGTGCCATCCGTTTTGTCACTAAAGCACCTTATACCACCCACCACTGCGACTTGTATGCTCTAGTCGGCTGGCCCTCGCTACATATTCGTCGCCAGACCCACTGGCTCCAGGTCATCTACAAGTCCATGCTAGGTAAAGCTCCGCCTTATCTCAGCTCACTGGTCACGATGGCAACACCCATCCGTAGCACGCGCTCCAGCAGGTGTATCTCACTGATCATCCCTAAAGCCAACACCTCATTTGGCCGCCTTTCGTTCCAGTACTCTGCTGCCTGTGACTGGAACGAATTGCAAAAATCGCTGAAGTTGGAGACTTTTATCTCCCTCACCAACTTCAAACATCAGCTATCTGAGCAGCTAACCGATCGCTGCAGCTGTACATAGTCTATTGGTAAATAGCCCACCCTTTTTCACCTACCTCATCCCCATACTGTTCTTATTTATTTACTTTTCTGCTCTTTTGCACACCAATATCTCTACCTGTACATGACCATCTGATCATTCATCACTCCAGTGTTAATCTGCAAAATTGTAATTATTTGCCTACCTCCTCATGCCTTTTGCACACATTGTATATAGACTCCCCCTTTGTTTTCTACTGTGTTATTGACTTGTTAATTGTTTACTCCATGTGTAACTCTTTGTTGTCTGCTCACACTGCTATGCTTTATCTTGGCCAGGTCGCAGTTGCAAATGAGAACTTGTTCTCAACTAGCCTACCTGGTTAAATAAAGGTGAAATAAAATAAAATAAAAAATAAAATAAAAATTTGTTCCCCTGTGTTCTGGGACTGTTTAGTTCCCCTGTGTTTCGGGACTGTTTAGTTCCCCTGTGTTTTGGGACTGTTTAGTTCCCCTGTGTTTTGGGGCATTTGTTTTGAGTGGCGTCTGTTTTCACCTGGTTGGTGAAAAAAGAAGTAGCGCTACTCTGAACTCTCTGTCTCCTGCGTCTGACTCCTTCCTCCACTACACTATGGCTGTATATTATCTATCAGTTTGTTTTCATGGATAGTCAGTCCTTGCATCCATAGCCCTGTCTAGGACTTTGAGAGTGGCTATATTTATCCAGCCACATCCCTCAGCTGTCAGCCAAAATAAGTAGAAGTGTGCCCACATTGTTGTTTTTCAAACCCCAGATTGCCCCTTGAACAGTGTCTGACAACAGGCATGGCCATATGAATTGATTTTAAATGCAAACTGTATCTTTTTAATAGCCACTTATTCATCATCAATGCTTATGGAGGAGGTCAATAACAATAAATGTACTCCTTTTTGATGATTTTGTCCAGACAACCAACCTATCCTATTATTTCCTGACAAAAATGTCCCCCTATCCTCTATATAGTGCACTACTTTTGAGCAGAGCCCTAGAACAAAATAAATGAACTAAAAAAGGTTTAGGTTGCCATTTTGCACAAGGACAGTTTCTATGAAGGTAAAGGACACAATAAATGTGTCTGCTAATTCAAAAAATCTCATCCTGCGTCTGTGAGAATGCTGTGCGAGAGAGAGAGAGAGAGAGAGAGATTATCCTCCCAAAAATCGACTGCCTGCCTTCTTTGCGTTCCTACTTCGCCTGCCAGGCATCATTATTAAGATCTTAGTACTTCGGATGTTCACATTCAGACTTTCAGAACAGGGTTCAAATGTTATTTGAAATCTTGCCTGCCTGGAGTAAAAGGGTGGGCCGGGTTTGGACTTTGGGAACTTTTGTATTGGTTCCATTGCAAGACACACACTCAATCAAGCCGAGCTGAAGCATTTGAAATTATTTCAAATAGTATTTGAATCCAGGTCTTACTTGGATACTTGGATTCAGCAACGTTAACACTGAACCTTTTGTTTGTTTTCTCTTCACAATCCAGGTTGGGTCTGTCTGGTTCTCATTAGAATAAAAGATTACAAAAACAAAGAATAGGGATAAACAACATTATTTTAAAAAGCCCTCATATTTCCTGAATATTTACTCCATCAGTGTACCAGAACCAAACAACAGACTGTGTGTGTGTGTGTGTGTGTGTGTGTGTGTGTAGTACCAGTCAGAAGTTTGGATACACCTACTCATTCAAGTGTTTTTCTTTATTTTTTACTATTTTCTACATTGTAGAATAATAGTTAAGACAACAAAACTATGAAATAATACATGGAATCATGTAGTAGCCAAAAAACAAATCCTGTCCAGGCTACAGGACAGTGGAATGCAGGCTAGTGTGTCCTGTCCAGGCTAGATTAGGAGAATGACAGTAGAATGCTGGCTAGTAGGTTCTGTCCAGGCTAGATTAGGAGAATAACAGTGGGATGCTGGCTAGTAGGTTCTGTCCAGGCTAGATTAGGAGAATGACAGTGTGATGCTGGCTCGTGGGTTCTGTCCAGGCTAGATTAGGAGAATGACAGTGGAATGCTGGCTAGTAGGTTCTGTCCAGGCTAGATTAGGAGAATAACAGTGGGATGCTGGCTAGTAGGTTCTGTCCAGGCTAGATTAGGAGAATGACAGTGGAATGCTGGCTAGTATGTTCTGTCCAGGCTAGATTAGGAGAATGACAGTGGAATGCTGGCTAGTAGGTTCTGTCCAGGCTAGATTAGGAGAATGACAGTGGAATGCTGGCTAGTAGGTTCTGTCCAGGCTAGATTAGGAGAATGACAGTGGGATGCTGGCTAGTAGGTTCTGTCCAGGCTAGATTAGGAGAATGACAGTGGAATGCTGGCTAGTAGGTTCTGTCCAGGCTAGATTAGGAGAATGACAGTGGGATGCTGGCTAGTGGGTCGAGTTGATTCACCCATTGAGTCAGTCACACTCATGCACACGAACACACACAAATTGAGGACCACAATGGAAACAAGTCTCTTTACTTTTTTGTGCACGGTATCCTGGTAAATCTTTGGTATATGTTTCTGTTCCCTGGTAGAAAATGTTTACGTATTTTAAATTGTCAAAAAAAATTTTTTTTAAATCCTCTACTGAGCCACAATACTCACTCCTGGTCTGTGACCCAACAGGAGCAGTTAAAAAGGTTGGATGAGGTTGAGACATGACATGTCACCTGTAATGAGGCCAATGTCTATACAGAGTGAATTCTAATAAGCATTACACCATAAGCAAAATGGTCCTATAAGCAAATACACAAAGGCTTCGTCCGAAATGTCACCCTATTCCCTATGTAGTGCACTACTTTTGACCAGGGCCCATAGGGGCCAATCTGTCTGAAAAGCATGTTACCGAAGGCCAAAATACTCATTATTCAAACTTGAACTTTCTTTTCACTTTATTTTCTGCTAAATTTATGTAACTTATTTTTTGACGAAGCTTGAGGAAAAATTAAACCTTTTCCAAGCTCTTTGGGTTTTTGTAACAATTCCTTTCAGGTACGTGATGTCAACACATGGTCGAAGCAAGGCAATGGTTGCGTCCCAAATGGTACCCTATCTCCAATGTAGAGCGCTACTTTTGACCAGAGTCCTATTGGTGTACTGTATAGGGAATAGGGAGGCATTTGGGATACATTGAGAATAAATAATGGTTTGGTTATAAATATAATATTAAAGTGCAGCACAGGGAAATCTCCACTAATAACTAATGAACTGACACAGGGTCAATGTTATTATGACCAGCTGCTTGTCACATGTGTGCACCTGCACATTTAAGTAGTCTGACATCATCATTATGAAACATTCCTTGGAGGATTCTACATTGAGGATTCTACATTTTTTTACCCTAGGGGCAGTTAGAGATAAATCAAATATCCTCATCTGTTCCAAAACACCATCTGCCAAAATTAAAGGAAAAATCTAATAGGTTGTGAGTACAGAAATGAGACGTTTACAGGAACCTGAGTGGCGAAGTTGTCTAAGGCAATGCATTTCAGACATACAGTACCTGGTTCAAATCCAGGCTGTATCACGTCTGGTTGTGATTGGGAGTCCCATAGGGCGGCACACAGTTGACCCAGTGTCGTCTGGGTTTGTCCGAGGTAGGTTGTCATTGTAAATAATATTTTGTTCTTACTTGCCTAGTTAAATAAAAATAAAAAAGACTTGTCATTGGTGATGAGTAAGGGTGCAAGGGTAGCCTTCTATCCTACAGCATCAAGGCCACACCAAGTGAAGCTTTACTTAACTAGGTTTGTTAAGATGCAGTGTGCTAAGATGCAGTGTTCTGCCAGAAGATTCTCATTTTTAGCAATGAACAATAATATTGTCAAGACAGGAGAGATTATTAATAGTTATAGGCTACCCAGAGCCAAATAATGTACCTACCTTCCAATAACCTGCATACATAAGCAGGTTATGGGTATCTTTGCAGTGGAAGACAAAATGACAAAACGTAGTCCATGGTCTAAATCATTTGTCAAGGAGATTATTAGTATACACTGATTACCTTTGAAATGTTTACATCTGAAATATTAGACATTTAGTTAAAATATAATTTATTTGTATTTAAAATTTGACTGGGACCTAAATCCTAAAACAGTCTACAAATGCTATGAAGGATTAAGTGTTATAGTATGAAAAAAGTCATTTTACAAGAGCAAATGGAATCCTCATTGAGAGAAGCAAATCCTTTATAATAACACAGCCAAGACCCCAAAGAGCAAGCAGAGGAAAAGTGGCAAGGAATAATTCCCTAGAAGGAAGAAACCTTGAGAGGAACCAGACTCAGAGGGGAACCCCATCATCCTCTGGTTGTACTAGAAGTACATTTAATTCATTGGACACCACTTTGAATATGCAAGTATCACAAAGAGGAAAACACCTGTTCCATAGTATATGATTAACTCCTAGGCCAGCTGGCACTCAGCCTGAAGGCCAAAAGAGGGCTTTGTAATGCATTAGGTCGATTATAAGTGCTAATACTTTAAGGCTCATTATAAACAAAGCACAAGACAAACCTTTCGTGATACTAATTGTTTTCAGATGTCCTGTAGTTCAAATGTAGACTGGTCCCAGATCTGTTAGTGCTGTCTTGCAGACAATGACCATATGAGTTGGCAAGGCAGTGCAAACAGATCTGGGACCAGCTTGGTTCAAATACACCATGTGACAAAGACAATAGAGACGATGCCAGTAAGCATTCTACCATCAGTGGAGAAGAGCTCAGATACGGTCGCTCAGACCTGGGTTTAGCAACTATACAGCACTCAGCTCAGACCTGGGTTTAGCAACTATACAGCACTCAGCTCAGACCTGGGTTTAGCAACTATACAGCACTCAGCTCAGACCTGGGTTTAGCAACTATACAGCACTCAGCTCAGACCTGGGTTTAGCAACTATACAGCACTCAGCTCAGACCTGGGTTTAGCAACTATACAGCACTCAGCTCAGACCTGGGTTTAGCAACTATACAGCACTTAACAGACGCTGTCCTCCAAATCGATTTATTGTACATACATTTTTAGTATGTATATGTTGCCTGACGGAATTAAACCCACATATCTTGTCATTGATAGCACTACGCTCCAATCAGCTAGGAAAAAAAACAAGCAATAAGCAAATTTGGGCAAAGAATCCTCAAAGCTTCTTCCACTGAAACAGTGAAACTGCATGAGGCGGCACAATCGTTGTTTGCTCAGCAAGAGAAGGGAGGAGAAAGGCTGCCAAATCCCCCACCAACAAACACACACACACACACACACACACACTCTCTCTCTCGCTGTGGCTGAGGTTGAGAAAGAGGGATAAGTCTCACACGCTCTGAGTGGAGGACATGTTTCAGATTCCCTGTTTCTATCAAGACCCAAGAATGTGGAAAGAAATAACAAAACACATTGTGTGCGTGAAACCTGCTTTAGCTGTCTAATATTCCATTCTTATTGAATGTGTTCACTGAATGACCAGGTGAATCCAGGTGAAAACTATGATCCCTTATTGATGTCACATCCACTTCAATCAGTGTAGATGAAGGGGAGGAGACAGGTTAAAGAAGGATATGGAAGCCTAGAGACAATTGAGACATGGAGTGTGTATGTGTGCCATTCAGAGGGTGAATGGGAAAGACAAAAGACGTAAGTGCCTTTGAAATGGGTATTGGTAGTAGGTGACATGTACATCGGTTTGAGTGTGTCAATAACTGCAACGCTGCTGGATTTTTCACGTTAAACAGTTTCCCGTGGGTATCAACAATGGTCCACTCCCCTAAGGACATCTAGGCAGCTTGACACAACTGTGGAAAGCATTGGAGTCAATGTGGGCCACCATCCCTGTGGAAGGCTTTCCATTATTTTACTTTTAGATTTGTGTGTATTGTTGTGAATTTTTAGCTACTACTGCAATGCTAGAGCTGGGAACCAAAGCATTTCACTACACCAGCAATAACATCTGCTAAATATGTGTATGTGACCAATAACATTTGATTCAATTTGATTTGACACCTTGTAGAGTCCATGCCCCGGTTAATTGAGGCTGTTCTGAGTGCAAAAGGGGGTGCAACTCAATATTAGGAAGGGGTTCCTAATTTCTTCTGCTCTCGGTGTATGTAGCCGACAGATTTGTTATGGTTCCGGATGGCAGTTGGTTTGAAGTTCTTGGTGTGTCATTAATGTGCAGTTAATCAGTAATGACTCAAAAAAGTAATTCCTTCCCTCAATATCAAGTGTGTGTGTGCGTTAAAAGGATTAGTCTGAGAAATAGGGTAACCTTGTTAAAGAGTGCAGCGAGCCAAAGTGAGAGTTAGTAGAGGGTGAGAGTTAGTAGAGTTAGTAGAGGGTGACAGTTAGTAGGGTTACTAGAGGGTGAGAGTTAGTAGAGTTAGTAGAGGGTGAAAGTTAGTAGAGTTAGTAGAGGGTGAAAGTTAGTAGAGTTACTAGAGGCTGAAAGTTAGTAGAGTTAGTAGAGGGTGACAGTTAGTAGAGGGTGAAAGTTAGTAGAGTTACTAGAGGGTGAAAGTTAGTAGTACCCTCTAGTAACATGCCCGGAGCACACGTCCTGGTAATCCGTCTGGCCCCGCAGCCTTGTGTATGTTGACCTGTTTAAAGGTCTTACCCACGTTGGCTACGGAGAGCGTGATCCCACAGTCGTCCGGAACAGCTGATGCTCTCATGCATGCCTCAGTGTTGCTTGCCTCAAAGCGAGTATAGAAGTGATTTACCTCGTCTGGTAGGCTCATGTCACTGGGCAGCTCGCGGCTGTGTTTCCCTTTGTGTTCTGTAATAGTTTGCAAGCCCTGCCACATCTAATGCGTGTCGGAGCCGGTGTAGTACGATTCAATCTTAGCCCTGTATTGACACTTTGCCTGTTTGATGTTTCATCGCAGGAAATAGCGGGATATCTTGTAAGCTTCCGGGTTAGAGTCCAGTAACTGATGTGGTGTATTCCTCAATGTCATCAGAAGAATCGCGGAACATGTTCCAGTCTGTGATAGCAAAACAGTCCTGTAGTTTAGCATCTGCTTCATCTGACCACTTTTTTATAGACAGAGTCACTGGTGCTTCCTGCTTTAAGTCAGTAGAGTCAGTAGAGTCAATAGAGTCCGTAGAGTTACTAGAGTTAGTGGAGTTAGTAGAGGGTGAGAGTTATTATGGGGTGAGAGTTAGTAGAGTCAGTAGAGGGTGAAAGTTAGTAGAGTTAGTAGAGGGTGCGCGTTAGAAAAGTTAGTAGAGTTAGAGAGTCAGTAGAGTCAGTAGAGTTAGTAGTGTCAGTAGTGTTAGTAGAGGGTGAGAGTTAGAAAAGTTAGTAGAGTTAGAGAGTCAGTAGAGTCAGTAGAGTCAGTAGAGTCAGTAGAGTTAGTAGAGTCCGTAGAGTTAGTAGAATTAGTAGAGGGTGAGAGTTAGAAGATGTAGTAGTTAGTAGAGTCTGTGGAGTTAGTAGAGGGTGAGAGTTGGTATAGGGTGAGAATTAGTAGAGTCAGTAGAGGGTGAAAGTTAGACAAGTTAGTAGAGTTAGTAGAGTCGGTAGAGTTGGTAGAGTCAGTAGAGTCAGTAAAGTTAGTAGAGTTAGTAGAGGGTGAGAGTTAGTAGAGTTAGAAAAGTTAGTAGAGTTAGTAGAGGGTGACAGTTAGAATGAAGTGGGAGTTAGTATAGTTAGTATAGTTAGTATAGTTAGTAGAGTTAGAGAGTCAGTAGTATCAGTAGAGTTAGTAGAGTCAGTAGAGTTAGTAGAGGGTGAGAGTTAGAAAAGTTTGTAGAGTTAGTAGAGGGTGAGATTTGGAATGAAGTGGGAGTTAGTAGAGTCAGTAGAGTTAGTATAGTTAGTAGAGTTAGTAGTGTCAGTAGAGTTAGTAGAGTCAGTAGAGTTAGTAGAGGGTGAGAGTTACTGGAGTTAGCAGAGGGTGAGCGTTAGTAGAGTTAGTAGTGTCAGTAGGGTTAGTAGAGTTAGTAGAGTCAGTAGAGTTAGTAGTGTCAGTAGGGTTAGTAGAGTCAGTAGAGTCAGTAGAGTTAGTATAGTTAGTAGAGTCAGTAGTGTCAGTAGGGTTAGTAGAGTCAGTCAAGTTAGTATAGTTAGTAGAGTTAGTAGTGTCAGTAGGGTTAGTAGAGTTAGTAGAGGGTGAGATTTATAAAAGTTAGTAGAGGGTGAGATTTATAAAAGTTAGTAGAGGGTGAGATTTATAAAAGTTAGTAGAGGGTGAGATTTATAAAAGTTAGTAGAGTCATTAGAGTCAGTGGAGTTAGTAGAGGGTGAGAGTCAGTATAGGGTGAGAGTCAGTAGAGGGTGAGAGTTAGTATAGGGTGAGATTTAGTAGAGTTAGCAGAGGGTGAGCGTTAGTAGAGTCAGTAGATTTAGTAGAGCTAGTGGAGGGTGACAGTTAGTGAGTAATCTTCTATGCTCGGACAGCATACCCTCTTTTCCTGCGACGATTTAAACCTCCCTGGCAAAAAAAATAGTTCTCATACATTTGAACATTTTCAAGAGTACATATACAAAATTTCATGACTCAACTTGCATATTTAGGTAAATAAAGACGGCCTCACTTCTACATGTGATCAAATGTATAGTCTAAGCTCTTAAATTTTTGAATCGCGATGACCGGCTCCTGCCAGCTCTTCACTCATCACTTCAAGAATCCCTCTCCATTTAGGTCACGGAGGTTAGCATGACACCCATACATACAAAGCCAACGAGGATCAAATCATGAAATATGTTTTTTTCCTGCTGGTAGACAGAGATTCTTAGCGTAATGAGAATGCATTTCTCAGCTGGCAGATTTGTTATCATACGCAGACATTGCGATGCAAGATCAATAAAAGGATTCAGGATCAATAAATGTTGTTGACACATTAAACCAATACAAATTAAATGCATTACTTTGATTGATGCATTACAAATCATTTCCATTTGATTTGATTAATTCCCTCTTGTTTAAATTCATGGTGCAGTAGACACATTTCAACTTTAACAATGACCAGCAGATGGCAATACTGACCTAAAGTGACAAGCTGACACCCTCACCAGGTCAGTGTAATTCTCCATTGTAACCAAGAACAAGTTTCATTAAGAAAACAGAAAGAAAACTAGAGACCGCTGCAATCGTCTGAGGTGAGATAACCGTTAGCGTTTGTGTCCAGCAGCCGACCAAGTGTCAAATATGTTAATACAGTAAGAAGATACCACAACAGAAAACATTGTCACTTGGTACAGTGTTATAGGACATCTTCAGCTAAACAGCTCAACTATGCAGTGAGAAGTAAAGAGCGTCTCGTTTTTTTGGCCACATTCATTTACTTCAATTGTACATAGTGTCAGAGAATAGCCGACGGTAACACCTGAATATGAGAGAGTCAGAGAGACGGAGTAGAGGTAACACCTGAATATGAGAGAGTCAGATAGACAGAGTAGAGGTAACTCCTGAATATGAGAGAGTCAGAGACGGAGTAGAGGTAACACCTGAATATGAGAGAGTCAGAGACGGAGTAGAGGTAACACCTGAATATGAGAGAGTCAGAGACGGAGTAGAGGTAACCCCTGAATATGAGAGAGTCAGAGAGACAGAGTAGAGGTAACACCTGAATATGAGAGAGTCAGAGAGACGGAGTAGAGGTAACCCCTGAATATGAGAGAGTCAGATAGACAGAGTAGAGGTAACCCCTGAATATGAGAGAGTCAGAGACGGAGTAGAGGTAACACCTGAATATGAGAGAGTCAGAGACGGAGTAGAGGTAACACCTGAATATGAGAGAGTCAGAGACGGAGTAGAGGTAACCCCTGAATATGAGAGAGTCAGATAGACAGAGTAGAGGTGACCCCTGAATATGAGAGAGTCAGATAGACAGAGTAGAGGTAACCCCTGAATATGAGAGAGTCAGAGACGGAGTAGAGGTAACACCTGAATGTGAGAGAGTCAGAGAGACGGAGTAGAGGTAACCCCTGAATATGAGAGAGTCAGAGACGGAGTAGAGGTAACACCTGAATATGAGAGAGTCAGATAGACAGAGTAGAGGTAACCCCTGAATATGAGAGAGTCAGAGACGGAGTAGAGGTAACCCCTGAATATGAGAGAGTCAGAGACGGAGTAGAGGTAACCCCTGAATATGAGAGAGTCAGAGACGGAGTAGAGGTAACCCCTGAATATGAGAGAGTCAGAGACGGAGTAGAGGTAACACCTGAATATGAGAGAGTCAGAGACGGAGTAGAGGTAACCCCTGAATATGAGAGAGTCAGAGACGGAGTAGAGGTAACCCCTGAATATGAGAGAGTCAGAGACGGAGTAGAGGTAACCCCTGAATATGAGAGAGTCAGAGACAGAGTAGAGGTAACCCCTGAATATGAGAGAGTCAGAGACGGAGTAGAGGTAACACCTGAATATGAGAGAGTCAGAGACGGAGTAGAGGTAACCCCTGAATATGAGAGAGTCAGAGACGGAGTAGAGGTAACACCTGAATATGAGAGAGTCAGAGACGGAGTAGAGGTAACCCCTGAATATGAGAGAGTCAGAGACGGAGTAGAGGTAACCCCTGAATATGAGAGAGTCCGAGAGACGGAGTAGAGGTAACCCCTGAATGTGAGAGAGTCAGATAGACAGAGTAGAGGTAACACCTGAATATGAGAGAGTCAGAGACGGAGTAGAGATAACCCCTGAATATGAGAGAGTCAGAGACGGAGTAGAGGTAACCCCTGAATATGAGAGAGTCAGAGAGACAGAGTAGAGGTAACACCTGAATATGAGAGAGTCAGAGAGACGGAGTAGAGGTAACCCCTGAATATGAGAGAGTCAGATAGACAGAGTAGAGGTAACCCCTGAATATGAGAGAGTCAGATAGACAGAGTAGAGGTGACCCCTGAATATGAGAGAGTCAGATAGACAGAGTAGAGGTAACCCCTGAATATGAGAGAGTCAGAGACGGAGTAGAGGTAACACCTGAATGTGAGAGAGTCAGAGAGACGGAGTAGAGGTAACCCCTGAATATGAGAGAGTCAGAGACGGAGTAGAGGTAACACCTGAATATGAGAGAGTCAGATAGACAGAGTAGAGGTAACCCCTGAATATGAGAGAGTCAGAGACGGAGTAGAGGTAACCCCTGAATATGAGAGAGTCAGAGACGGAGTAGAGGTAACCCCTGAATATGAGAGAGTCAGAGACGGAGTAGAGGTAACCCCTGAATATGAGAGAGTCAGAGACGGAGTAGAGGTAACACCTGAATATGAGAGAGTCAGAGACGGAGTAGAGGTAACCCCTGAATATGAGAGAGTCAGAGACGGAGTAGAGGTAACCCCTGAATATGAGAGAGTCAGAGACGGAGTAGAGGTAACCCCTGAATATGAGAGAGTCAGAGACAGAGTAGAGGTAACCCCTGAATATGAGAGAGTCAGAGACGGAGTAGAGGTAACACCTGAATATGAGAGAGTCAGAGACGGAGTAGAGGTAACCCCTGAATATGAGAGAGTCAGAGACGGAGTAGAGGTAACACCTGAATATGAGAGAGTCAGAGACGGAGTAGAGGTAACCCCTGAATATGAGAGAGTCAGAGACGGAGTAGAGGTAACCCCTGAATATGAGAGAGTCAGAGAGACGGAGTAGAGGTAACCCCTGAATGTGAGAGAGTCAGATAGACAGAGTAGAGGTAACACCTGAATATGAGAGAGTCAGAGACGGAGTAGAGGTAACCCCTGAATATGAGAGAGTCAGAGACGGAGTAGAGGTAACCCCTGAATATGAGAGAGTCAGAGAGACAGAGTAGAGGTAACACCTGGATATGAGAGAGTCAGAGAGACGGAGTAGAGGTAACCCCTGAATATGAGAGAGTCAGATAGACAGAGTAGAGGTAACCCCTGAATATGAGAGAGTCAGAGACGGAGTAGAGGTAACACCTGAATATGAGAGAGTCAGAGACGGAGTAGAGGTAACACCTGAATATGAGAGAGTCAGAGACGGAGTAGAGGTAACCCCTGAATATGAGAGAGTCAGATAGACAGAGTAGAGGTAACTCCTGAATGTGAGAGAGTCAGAGAGACAGGGTAGAGGTAACTCCTGAATGTGAGATAGTCAGAGAGACAGGGTATAGGTAACCCCTGAATGTGGTGCTGAGAGCCTGTAGCTTCATTACTCTGCTGACTGCTGGAATGGAAACAAATGTGTCATTCTCCAACACCACCACCTCACCGAGATGGGATAAGAGACTTGAGACTACGTTCCTAATGGCACCCTATTTTCTAAATAGTGCACTATATAGGAAATAGGGTCAAACGTTGTGCACTATATAGGAAATAGGTTACCATTTGTGACACAGTCTTGGACCGAGGCTGTGTCTTCACTCACTAAAACATAGACTTTTCATCATCTTGGCCTTTAGGGATATTCATGGAACCATGTATGCCCTTTACGCCAGATCCTCTAATGATGCAGAACGAATGATGCGCTTTTGTTTAGGTTTCCAGAAAGAGTGTGGGAAAGTGAGTCTGAGAAGGCTTTCCATTTCTAGTTTCCCAGAAGGGCCTTGGCTCTGCTCTGACGATTTCCAGGTGATATTTGCAGAGAGGGAAAGGATGGAAAGTAGAAGTAGTGTTGGAGAAGCTGCTTCAGCTCACAATGTCTGAGCCACATGTTCAGTCAACGTAGAGAGATAGGGTGCACACACAAATCCCTCTACAACGAACTCTTCAAGAGTTTTCGGGGGGGGGGGTGAGCTACACATCTTATACAGTATACACATTTATTTACATTTATGCAAGGACTCCAGCAAGCCCAGGGATAAGATCAGAGAAAATGAGGGGAGGGGAGAAGAGGTTAGTTGAGGAGAGGGGTTGTTAGCTAGGTTTTCAAGCACATATAGGCATTCCCCATGATGATCCTCTCCAGGCAGCCCTACAGCCCTAAGACACCCAGACAGCGGGAGGACCCCACATTGACATAACGCCCTGTCAACACGGGAAAATACAAGGAGTGCCTACATTCTATGCTCTCCTATGTGGTGTGAGAAAGAATTATGCCAGGCGTCTTTGGGCTGAGGGAGACAGGTGGTGGAAGAGCAGGCGGTGTGGGAGACAGGTGGTGGAAGAGCAGGCGGTGTGGGAGATAGGTGGTGGGAGAGCAGGCAGTGTGGGAGACAGGTGGTGGAAGAGCAGGCGGTGTGGGAGACAGGTGGTGGGAGAGCAGGCAGTGTGGGAGACAGGTGGTGGGAGAGCAGGCGGTGTGGGAGACAGGTGGTGGGAGAGCAGGAGGTGTTGGAGACAGGTGGTGGGAGAGCAGGCGGTGTGGGAGACAGGTGGTGGGAGAGCAGGAGGTGTTGGAGACAGGTGGTGGGAGAGCAGGCGGTGTGGGAGACAGGTGGTGGGAGAGCAGGCGGTGTGGGAGACAGGTGGTGGGAGAGCAGGCGGTGTGGGAGACAGGTGGTGGGAGAGCAGGCGGTGTGGGAGACAGGTGGTGGAAGAGCAGGCGGTGTGGGAGACAGGTGGTGGGAGAGCAGGCAGTGTGGGAGACAGGTGGTGGGAGAGCAGGCGGTGTGGGAGACAGGTGGTGGAAGAGCAGGCGGTGTGGGAGACAGGTGGTGGGAGAGCAGGCGGTGTGGGAGACAGGTGGTGGAAGAGCAGGCGGTGTGGGAGACAGGTGGTGGGAGAGCAGGCAGTGTGGGAGACAGGTGGTGGAAGAGCAGGCGGTGTGGGAGACAGGTGGTGGGAGAGCAGGCAGTGTGGGAGACAGGTGGTGGGAGAGCAGGCGGTGTGGGAGACAGGTGGTGGGAGAGCAGGAGGTGTTGGAGACAGGTGGTGGGAGAGCAGGCGGTGTGGGAGACAGGTGGTGGGAGAGCAGGCGGTGTGGGAGACAGGTGGTGGAAGAGCAGGCGGTGTGGGAGACAGGTGGTGGGAGAGCAGGCAGTGTGGGAGACAGGTGGTGGGAGAGCAGGCGGTGTGGGAGACAGGTGGTGGGAGAGCAGGCGGTGTGGGAGACAGGTGGTGGGAGAGCAGGCGGTGTGGGAGACAGGTGGTGGAAGAGCAGGCGGTGTGGGAGACAGGTGGTGGGAGAGCAGGCGGTGTGGGAGACAGGTGGTGGGAGAGCAGGCAGTGTGGGAGACAGGTGGTGGGAGAGCAGGCAGTGTGGGAGACAGGTGGTGGGAGAGCAGGCAGTGTGGGAGACAGGTGGTGGGAGAGCAGGCGGTGTGGGAGACAGGTGGTGGGAGAGCAGGAGGTGTTGGAGACAGGTGGTGGGAGAGCAGGCGGTGTGGGAGACAGGTGGTGGGAGAGCAGGAGGTGTTGGAGACAGGTGGTGGGAGAGCAGGCGGTGTGGGAGACAGGTGGTGGGAGAGCAGGCGGTGTGGGAGACAGGTGGTGGGAGAGCAGGCGGTGTGGGAGACAGGTGGTGGGAGAGCAGGCGGTGTGGGAGACAGGTGGTGGAAGAGCAGGCGGTGTGGGAGACAGGTGGTGGGAGAGCAGGCAGTGTGGGAGACAGGTGGTGGGAGAGCAGGCGGTGTGGGAGACAGGTGGTGGAAGAGCAGGCGGTGTGGGAGACAGGTGGTGGGAGAGCAGGCGGTGTGGGAGACAGGTGGTGGGAGAGCAGGCAGTGTGGGAGACAGGTGGTGGGAGAGCAGGCAGTGTGGAAGACAGGTGTTGGGAGAGCAGGCAGTGTGGGAGACAGGTGGTGGAAGAGCAGGCGGTGTGGGAGACAGGTGGTGGGAGAGCAGGCAGTGTGGGAGACAGGTGGTGGAAGAGCAGGCGGTGTGGGAGACAGGTGGTGGGAGAGCAGGCAGTGTGGGAGACAGGTGGTGGGAGAGCAGGCGGTGTGGGAGACAGGTGGTGGGAGAGCAGGAGGTGTTGGAGACAGGTGGTGGGAGAGCAGGCGGTGTGGGAGACAGGTGGTGGGAGAGCAGGCGGTGTGGGAGACAGGTGGTGGGAGAGCAGGCGGTGTGGGAGACAGGTGGTGGGAGAGCAGGCTGTGGGAGACAGGTGGTGGAAGAGCAGGCGGTGTGGGAGACAGGTGGTGGGAGAGCAGGCAGTGTGGGAGACAGGTGGTGGAAGAGCAGGCGGTGTGGGAGACAGGTGGTGGGAGAGCAGGCAGTGTGGGAGACAGGTGGTGGAAGAGCAGGCGGTGTGGGAGACAGGTGGTGGGAGAGCAGGCAGTGTGGGAGACAGGTGGTGGGAGAGCAGGCGGTGTGGGAAACAGGTGGTGGGAGAGCAGGAGGTGTTGGAGACAGGTGGTGGGAGAGCAGGCGGTGTGGGAGACAGGTGGTGGGAGAGCAGGCGGTGTGGGAGACAGGTGGTGGGAGAGCAGGCGGTGTGGGAGACAGGTGGTGGGAGAGCAGGCAGTGTGGGAGACAGGTGGTGGAAGAGCAGGCGGTGTGGGAGACAGGTGGTGGGAGAGCAGGCGGTGTGGGAGACAGGTGGTGGGAGAGCAGGCGGTGTGGGAGACAGGTGGTGGGAGAGCAGGCGGTGTGGGAGACAGGTGGTGGGAGAGCAGGCGGTGTGGGAGACAGGTGGTGGAAGAGCAGGCGGTGTGGGAGACAGGTGGTGGGAGAGCAGGCGGTGTGGGAGACAGGTGGTGGGAGAGCAGGCAGTGTGGGAGACAGGTGGTGGGAGAGCAGGCGGTGTGGGAGACAGGTGGTGGGAGAGCAGGCAGTGTGGGAGACAGGTGGTGGAAGAGCAGGCAGTGTTGGAGACAGGTGGTGGGAGAGCAGGCGGTGTGGGAGACAGGTGGTGGAAGAGCAGGCAGTGTTGGAGACAGGTGGTGGGAGAGCAGGCGGTGTGGGAGACAGGTGGTGGGAGAGCAGGAGGTGTGGGAGACAGGTGGTGGGAGAGCAGGAGGTGTTGGAGACAGGTGGTGGGAGAGCAGGAGGTGTTGGAGACAGGTGGTGGAAGAGCAGGCAGTGTTGGAGACAGGTGGTGGGAGAGCAGGCGGTGTGGGAGACAGGTGGTGGGAGAGCAGGCGGTGTGGGAGACAGGTGGTGGGAGAGCAGGAGGTGTGGGAGACAGGTGGTGGGAGAGCAGGCTGTGTGGGAGACAGGTGGTGGGAGAGCAGGCGGTGTGGGAGACAGGTGGTGGGAGAGCTCTCCAATCTTTCACTCCAATCTGATAAAAAAAAAATATATAACCTTTTTTTAACTAGGCAAATAATTTAATAACAAATTATTACTTACGATGACAGCCTAGGAACAGTGGGTTAACTGCCTTGTTCAGGGGCAGTTAGTGATTAGAGGCAGGTAGCCTAGTGGTTAGAGGCAGGTAGCCTAGTGGTTAGAGGCAGGTAGCCTAGTGGTTAGAGGCAGGTAGCCTAGTGGTTAGAGGCCGGTAGCCTAGTGGTTAGAGGCAGGTAGCTTAGTGGTTAGAGGCAGGTAGCCTAGTGGTTAGAGGCAGGTAGCTTAGTGGTTAGAGGCAGGTAGCCTAGTGGTTAGAGGCAGGTAGCCTAGTGGTTAGAGGCAGGTAGCCTAGTGGTTAGAGGCAGGTAGCTTAGTGATTAGAGGCAGGTAGCCTAGTGGTTAGAGGCAGGTAGCTTAGTGGTTAGAGGCAGGTAGCTTAGTGATTAGAGACAGGTAGCCTAGTGGTTAGAGGCAGGTAGCCTAGTGGTTAGAGGCAGGTAGCCTAGTGGTTAGAGACAGGTAGCTTAGTGGTTAGAGGCAGGTAGCCTAGTGGTTAGAGACAGGTAGCCTAGTGGTTATAGGCAGGTAGCCTAGTGGTTAGATGCAGATAGCCGAGTGGTTAGAGGCAGGTAGCCTAGTGGTTAGAGGCAGGTAGCTTAGTGGTTAGAGGCAGATAGCCTAGTGGTTAGAGGCAGGTAGCCTAGTGGTTAGAGGCAGGTAGCCTAGTGGTTAGAGGCAGATAGCCTAGTGCAAGAATAGGATGCAAGAAAGTTGACATCAAATACTGTTTTCATAATGCATAATATTTATTTTCGAAGGAGGTAATTAAAATAAACCATGCTGACATTAATTCTACACTGAGTTGTTGTCAGCCAAACATACCAAATTCAAATCTTACCCCCCAAAATGGCATCATGTTACTAGGAAAGGTTTGCTTTCATTGATTCAGATTGACTTTATCGACCTATAAAGCAATATCTTTCGAGGAATCCGATGTGCTTTCCAGAGATGGAGGAGTGTCCCATCACAGCCCGACTCAGGGAAGGAAGTGACCACAGTCCATGAGGTTTTCAACTCCATTTCTCTCTGACCTGTCTTGGACGAAAAACCCTAGTGACATCCCCTCAATCACTTCAACAGCCACCAATCTGAATTGACACTGACTAATGGAAAACAGTTATGTTCCATGTTTGTCCTACAGATCATACTTCAAATACATGTTTAAAACATATAGGACTGGTTTGTTGAACCCAGATGAAACCTCCTGCTGGTAAAGTTTTAGGCTAGCCTACGTACTGGTTTTGAATGTGTTGTGACTGTTGTGTGCTCAGGGTTCTGTGTGATGGGATGGACTGTTGTGTGCTCAGGGTTCTGTGTGATCGGATGGACTGTTGTGTGCTCAGGGTTCTGTGTGATGGGATGGACTGTTGTGTGCTCAGGGTTCTGTGTGATGGGATGGACTGCTGTGGGCATCAGGGAGCTGTGTGATGGGATGGACTGTTGTGTGCTCAGGGTTCTGTGTGATGGGATGGACTGCTGTGGGCATCAGGGAGCTGTGTGATGGGATGGACTGCTGTGGGCATCAGGGAGCTGTGTGATGGGATGGACTGCTGTGGGCATCAGGGAGCTGTGTGATGGGATGGACTGCTGTGGGCATCAGGGAGCTGTGTGATGGGATGGACTGCTGTGGGCATCAGGGAGCTGTGAAGCCACTGTCCCTGTGTTCATATCCAACCCATGGATGGAGTGGTCAGCACCACACAAGCAGCTGCTAAGGAATGTCCAGTACAGTACCCAAAGTAACTCCAGTAAGGTATACCACTGCTGTCTTCTCTAATGGTCCCCAGATTTTAACGTGGCTCATATAATGTATTGATTAATAACAACGTAAATATAGTTTCGAACCCAAAGGAATTCATCATGGATGTTTTAGTTTGATCAATGGAGTACTTTGTTTAAATCACAACCATATTAAAAAACTGCAGATTTGCATTACCCCATGTTGCCGATAGACCACATGTTTCCATAGAGCCATGTATGAAGACACACACTACTGTTCAAAAGTTTGGGGTCATTTAGAAATGTCCTTGTTTTTGAAAGTAAAGCAAATTTTTTGTCCATTAAAATAACATCAAATTGATCAGAAATACAGAAATACTGGAAACGGCTGATTTGTTATGGAATATCTACGTAGGGGTACAGAGGCCCATTATCAGCAACCATCACTCCTGTGTCCCAATGGCACGTTGTGTTAGCTAATCCAAGTGTATCATTTTAAAAGGCAAATTGATCAATGAAAACCCTTTTGCAATTATGTTAGCACAGCTGAAAACTGTTGTCCTGATTAAAGCAATAAAACTGGCCTTCTTTAGACTAGTTGAGTATCTGGAGCATCAGCATTTGTGGGTTCGATTACAGGCTCAAAATGTCCAGAAACAAAGAACTTTCTTCTGAAACTCATCAGTTTACTCTTGTTCTGAGAAATGAAGGCGAGAAATTGCCAAGAAACTGAAGATCTCGTACAATGCTGTGTACTACTCCCTTCACAGAACAGAGCAAACTGGTTCTAACCAGAATAGAAAGGGGAGTGGGATCCCGGTGCACAACTGAGCAAGAGGACAAGTACATTAGTGTCCAGTTTGAGAAACAGACGCCTCACAATTCCTCAACTGGCAGCTTCATTAAGAACAAATTCTTATTTACAATGACGGCCTACCCTGGCCAAACCCAGACGTCACTGGGCCAATTGTGTGCCGCCCTATGGGACTCCCAATCACAGCAGGATGTGTTGCAGCCTGGAATGGAACCAGGTACTGGAGTGACACCTCTTGCACTGAGATGCAGTGTCTTAGACCGCTGAGCCACTTGGGAGCCTCAGGAAGGGCCTCAAACCTCACCTGTAGCCTCTGGTCTGCTACAGCTGATCTAGCCTCAGGAAGGAACTCAAACCCTGTAGCCTCTGGTCTGCTACAGCTGATCTAGCCTCAGGAAGGAACTCAAACCCTGTAGCCTCTGGTCTGCTACAGCTGATCTTGGCAACATGTATGCATACTAAATGGCACCCTATTCCCTATTTAGTGCACTACTTTTCACCAGGACCCATAGGGCTCTTGTCAAAAGGAGAGCACAGAAAAGGGAATAGATTAATATTTGGGACACAGTCGATTACTTACATTTTTCAAGAATGTCTCCATCCAGAATGTCTCCTTGTTAAAGAGTTTACAAAACAGAACACTAATGCCCATTTATAGCAATGTTTGGAGGAGTGAGTATCATTTTTACTGAGGTATTACGCTGTGTTGTGCTTGGCAACGGACAAAGTGGAAAGGAAAGTAGATATCGGATGATTCTGTAAGATTTTCCACTATCTGTGTGTTACTGTGTTATCCGTGAGTCTGCTCTCTGAAGAGATTCCTTGCTGTCAGTCAGTGAATGATATGGGTTATTGTTGATAAAGATGCTCTAGAGATTATCATCTAGAACCAGAGACTTTGTAGGATTCTGTTTAACAACTATAGATGAATACTCTCAAACAGTGTCACTATGATAAAGAATGAACTAATGTGAGGGTGCTCTCTTAGAAATCTGGAAGCTAAAAGGGTTATTTGGCTGTCCCCATAGGAGAACCCTTTGAATAACCAGTTTTAGTTCCAGGTGGAAAGTATTTTGGGTTCCAGGTAGACAGGGTTCTAACTGGAAGCCAAAGGGGTTCTTATCTGGAACCAGAAAGGCCTCTAACTGGAGGACAGCCGAAGAACCCTTTTGGAACCCTTTTTTCTAAGAGTGTACATTAATGCTTTTGGTAACAATCATCTAAGCCCAGTTGGACATGAATGAACTGTTACCTCTGAGGAGAGAGGTAGTAGTTCTTAATTCTCTAGTTACAGTGATCACTGGATTGATAGTGTGAGGAAGGATACAGGAGCAGAAGTCATTGATGGCAGACACATCTGTTCCAGTAACTTATTCAACGTGCTGGTGTACTGGAGTGGTTGTATATGTAACAGTTTAGCATCCGTCCCTCTCCCCTACCTGGGCTCAAGCTAGGGACCCTCTGCACACATCGAAGCATCGTTACCCATCGCACCACGGCCCTTGCAGAGCAAGGGGAACAACTACTTCAAGGTCTCAGAGCGAGTGATGTCACCAATCAAAATACTATTAGCATGCACCCCGCAAACTAGCTAGCCATTTCACAACAGTTACACTCACCCCCCTTTTGACCTCCTCCTTTTCTGCAGCAACCAGTGATCCGGGTCAACAGCATCAATGTAACAGTATAGCATTCGTCCCTCTCCTCACCCCTACCTGGGCTCAAACCAGGGACCCTATGCACACATCAACAACTGACACCCACGAAGCATCGTATCCCATGGCTCCACAAAAGCCGCGGCCCTTGCAGAGCAAGGGGAACAACTACTTCAAGGTCTCAGAGCGAGTGACGTCGCCGATTGAAACACTATTAGCGCGCATTCCGCTAACTAGCTAGCTAATTCACATCGGTTACATATATACAGGTCAGTGTCAGTACCTTATTCAATGTGCAGGGCTACTGGAGTGGTTGTATATACAGGTCAGTACCTTATTCAATGTGCAGGGCTACTGGAGTGGTTGTATATACAGGTCAGTACCTTATTCAATGTGCAGGGATACTGGAGTGGTTGTATATACAGGTCAGTACCTTATTCAATGTGCAGGGATACTGGAGTGGTTGTATATACAGGTCAGTACCTTATTCAATGTGCAGGGCTACTGGAGTGGTTGTATATACAGGTCAGTACCTTATTCAATGTGCAGGGAATCTCCTGTCTTTTTATGGAACGGTCTGCCTACCCATGTCAGAGACGCAAACTCGGTCTCAACCTTTAAGTCTTTACTGAAGACTCATCTCTTCAGTGGGTCATATGATTGAGTGTAGTCTGGCCCAGGAGTGGGAAGGTGAACGGAAAGGCTCTGGAGCAACGAACCGCCCTTGCTGTCTCTGCCTGGCCGGTTCCCCTCTTTCCACTGGGATTCTCTGCCTCTAACCCTATTACAGGGGCTGAGTCACTGGCTTGCTGGGGCTCTCTCATGCCGTCCCTGGAGGGGGTGCGTCACCTGAGTGGGTTGATTCACTGTTGTGGTCATCCTGTCTGGGTTGGCGCCCCCCCCCCCCTTGGGTTGTGCCGTGGCGGAGATCTTTGTGGGCTATACTCAGCCTTGTCTCAGGATGGTAAGTTGGTGGTTGAAGATATCCCTCTAGTGGTGTGGGGGCTGTGCTTTGGCAAAGTGGGTGGGGTTATATCCTTCCTGTTTGGCCCTGTCCGGGGGTGTCCTCGGATGGGGCCACAGTGTCTCCTGACCCCTCCTGTCTCAGCCTCCAGTATTTATGCTGCAGTAGTTTATGTGTCGGGGGGCTGGGGTCAGTTTGTTATATCTGGAGTACTTCTCCTGTCCTATTCGGTGTCCTGTGTGAATCTAAGTGTGCGTTCTCTAATTCTCTCCTTCTCTCTTTCTTTCTCTCTCTCGGAGGACCTGAGCCCTAGGACCATGCCCCAGGACTACCTGACATGATGACTCCTTGCTGTCCCCAGTCCACCTGGCCATGCTGCTGTTCCAGTTTCAACTGACCTGAGCCCTAGGACCATGCCCCAGGACTACCTGACATGATGACTCCTTGCTGTCCCCAGTCTACCTGGCCATGCTGCTGCTCCAGTTTCAACTTCCACCTGACTGTGCTGCTGCTCTAGTTTCAACTGTTCTGCCTTATTATTATTCGACCATGCTGGTCATTTATGAACATTGAACATCTTGACCATGTTCTGTTATAATCTCCACCCGGCACAGCCAGAAGAGGACTGGCCACCCCACATAGCCTGGTTCCTCTCTAGGTTTCTTCCTAGGTATTGGCCTTTCTAGGGAGTTTTTCCTAGCCACCGTGCTTCTACACCTGCATTGCTTGCTGTTTGGGGTTTTAGGCTGGGTTTCTGTACAGCACTTTGAGATATCAGCTGATGTACGAAGGGCTATATAAATAAATTTGATTTGATTTGAAATAAATTTGATTTGGATACTGGAGTGGTTGTATATACAGGTCAGTACCTTATTCAATGTGCAGGGCTACTGGAGTGGTTGTATATACAGGTCAGTACCTTATTCAATGTGCAGGGATACTGGAGTGGTTGTATATACAGGTCAGTGTCAGTACCTTATCCAATGTGCAGGGATACTGGAGTGGTTGTAGTGGGTTTAAACATAACTAGTGACTAGTTGTAGGATACACATGTAAACTGGGCTGAAAAGTGACTGGTACCAGGAATATATCAATATTTATGGTAATATACTAAAGGTAATATACATTAAGGACACCTGCTCTTTCCATGACAGACTGACCAGGTGAATCCAGGTGAAAGCTATGATCCCTTATTGATGTCACTTATTAAATCCACTTCAATCAGTGTAGATGAAGGGGAGGAGACAGGTCAAAGAAGGATTTTTAATCCTTGAGACAAGGATTGTGTATGTGTGCTATTCAGAGGGTGAATGGGCAAGACAATAGATTTAAGTGCCTTTGAACAGGGTATGGTCGTAGGTGCCAGGTGCACCGGTTTGTATCAAGAACTGCAATGCTGCTGGGATTTTTGGACTCAACAGTTTCCTGTGTGTATCAAGAATTGTCCACCACCCAAAGGACATCTAAGCCAAACTTGACACAACTGTGGGAAGCATTGGAGTCAACATGGGCCAGCATTCCTGTGGAATGCTTTTGACACCTTTTGGAGTCCATGCCACTACAAATTGTAGCTGTTCTTGTGTCTGAGTGGGTAGAGTCCCATGGATGGGCATAGAGTCAGTGTGGGTAGTCTGTAGGAGAGGGAGAGAAGTAGCTGTTAGCCATTTAACAGTCTTATGGCCAGGGGACAGAAGCGGTTTAAGAGTCTGTTTGTCTGAGCCTTTCTTAGACATCGTCTTGGATGGCTGGGAGCTCGCCCAGAGTGATGCGCTGGGCCGTCTGCACCACCCAATGTAGGGCCATCCAGTCACGAGCAGTGCCAATGCCATACCAGACAATGATACAAGCAGTCAGGACTCTCTTAGAAAGAGCGACTTACAGAAGTGAGTGCATACATTTTCGTACCCGGCTCCCGTGGGAAAAGAAACCCACAACCAGTGGTGGAAAAAGTACCCAATTGATATACTTGAGTATAAGTAAAAGATACCTTAATAGAAAATTACTCAAGTAAAAGTGAAGGTCACCCAGTAAAATACTACTTGAGTAAAAGTATTTGGTTTAAAATGTACTTAAGTATCAAAAGTACAAGTGTAAATAATTTAAAATTCCTTATATTAAGCAAACCAGACAGCATCATTGTCTTGCATTTGCCAAATCAGAGGCATCAGGGATGACCAGCGATGTTCTCTTGGTAAGTGTGTCAATTAGACCATTTCCCTGTCCTGCTTTTTTTTTGTTCATTTTACCTGACTCCCAAAAGTACTAGTTTCATTTTGAATGCTTAGCAGGACAGGGAAATGGTCTAATTCACACACTTACCAAGAGAACATCGCTGGTCATCCCTGATGCCTCTAATTTGGCAGACTCACTAAACACAAATGCTTAGTTTGCAAATGATGTCTGATTGTTGAAGTATGCCCCTGGTTATCCGTAAAAATAAGAAAAACAAGACAATGATGCTGTCTGGTATGTATGTATGCACTCACTTCTGTAAGTCGCTCTTTCTAAGAGAGTCTGTTAATGTCAGGATTTGGCCAGGGTTGTTCCGGTTTTGTTTCTCACACCGGAGACCCAGGTTCGTAACTGTCAGGACCGGTTACGAAGCCGGGTCTCCGGTGTGAGAAACAGTCACTTAGCAAACTGAGCCACTAATACTCGGCAGAACCCAGAAGATGAGGCAGACACAGCAGTACTTGAGAGGGTGTTTTAATAAAGTAAAAATAAAAGTTATTCAGGTGAAAATATAAATCCACAACATCAAGTAATTCCAAGACAAAAAGGTACATCCACAAGGTGGTAGGTACAGCAGAAAAAAGCCTCAAAAGATAATCAAAAAATAAACAAACAAAAACAGAGTACCACAAGAGAGTCCAACTGGCGCAACAAATGTTTGCAGCATCACTGGGTGCTAACATTCAAACACAGAGCAAAGAACTGAGGAAAACTAAGGGTTTGTCCATATTGTCCAGTAGTTTCTAGTGGATAGACCATATTGTCCAGTAGTTTCTAGTGGATAGACCATATTGTCCAGTAGTTTCTAGTGGATAGACCATATTGTCCAGTAGTTTCTAGTGGATAGACCATATTGTCCAGTAGTTTCTAGTGGATAGACCATATTGTCCAGTAGTTTCTAGTGGATAGACCATATTGTCCAGTAGTTTCTAGTGGATAGACCATATTGTCCAGTAGTTTCTAGTGGATAGACCATATTGTCCAGTAGTTTCTAGTGG
Source organism: Oncorhynchus kisutch (assembly GCF_002021735.2). Taxonomy (NCBI): domain Eukaryota; kingdom Metazoa; phylum Chordata; class Actinopteri; order Salmoniformes; family Salmonidae; genus Oncorhynchus; species Oncorhynchus kisutch. The sequence goes on from NC_034184.2 coordinate 559,800, forward strand.
ATAGACCATATTGTCCAGTAGTTTCTAGTGGATAGACCATATTGTCCAGTAGTTTCTAGTGGATAGACCATATTGTCCAGTAGTTTCTAGTGGATAGACCATATTGTCCAGTAGTTTCTAGTGGATAGACCATATTGTCCAGTAGTTTCTAGTGGATAGACCATATTGTCCAGTAGTTTCTAGTGGATAGACCATATTGTCCAGTAGTTTCTAGTGGATAGACCATATTGTCCAGTAGTTTCTAGTGGATAGACCATATTGTCCAGTAGTTTCTAGTGGATAGACCATATTGTCCAGTAGTTTCTAGTGGATAGACCATATTGTCCAGTAGTTTCTAGTGGATAGACCATATTGTCCAGTAGTTTCTAGTGGATAGACCATATTGTCCAGTAGTTTCTAGTGGATAGACCATATTGTCCAGTAGTTTCTAGTGGATAGACCATATTGTCCAGTAGTTTCTAGTGGATAGACCATATTGTCCAGTAGTTTCTAGTGGATAGACCATATTGTCCAGTAGTTTCTAGTGGATAGACCATATTGTCCAGTAGTTTCTAGTGGATAGACCATATTGTCCAGTAGTTTCTAGTGGATAGACCATATTGTCCAGTAGTTTCTAGTGGATAGACCATATTGTCCAGTAGTTTCTAGTGGATAGACCATATTGTCCAGTAGTTTCTAGTGGATAGACCATATTGTCCAGTAGTTTCTAGTGGATAGACCATATTGTCCAGTAGTTTCTAGTGGATAGACCATATTGTCCAGTAGTTTCTAGTGGATAGACCATATTGTCCAGTAGTTTCTAGTGGATAGACCATATTGTCCAGTAGTTTCTAGTGGATAGACCATATTGTCCAGTAGTTTCTAGTGGATAGACCATATTGTCCAGTAGTTTCTAGTGGATAGACCATATTGTCCAGTAGTTTCTAGTGGATAGACCATATTGTCCAGTAGTTTCTAGTGGATAGACCATATTGTCCAGTAGTTTCTAGTGGATAGACCATATTGTCCAGTAGTTTCTAGTGGATAGACCATATTGTCCAGTAGTTTCTAGTGGATAGACCATATTGTCCAGTAGTTTCTAGTGGATAGACCATATTGTCCAGTAGTTTCTAGTGGATAGACCATATTGTCCAGTAGTTTCTAGTGGATAGACCATATTGTCCAGTAGTTTCTAGTGGATAGACCATATTGTCCAGTAGTTTCTAGTGGATAGACCATATTGTCCAGTAGTTTCTAGTGGATAGACCATATTGTCCAGTAGTTTCTAGTGGATAGACCATATTGTCCAGTAGTTTCTAGTGGATAGACCATATTGTCCAGTAGTTTCTAGTGGATAGACCATATTGTCCAGTAGTTTCTAGTGGATAGACCATATTGTCCAGTAGTTTCTAGTGGATAGACCATATTGTCCAGTAGTTTCTAGTGGATAGACCATATTGTCCAGTAGTTTCTAGTTTATAGATACATAGTGGATATGGTTCAAGAGAAAATAGACTAATTCATGAAAAAAGACAATGGCATTCTTTTTATATTAACCCTGCAACTCTTTTTTTCACAACTGCCACCAGTTTGGCCCCAAAACATTTACAACAAAGACATATTGACATAGTTAAATAAATCAACTTTATTTTTAATTTTTTAAACGGCAATAGTATTCACTATGTTGATGGTTTATATTAAGAAGAATGATTTACAACTTTGTCTTTCATGTATTTATATTGAAAAAAAATCTGATAATCTGAAAATCTTTATTTTAAAATATACTTTACATGTGATAAGGCCACACAGAGGGCCAGAGATCATTACAGACACCTATGATAGTATGAAGTGCTCAAAAAGGCCAATAGAGTTCCAAAATTCCAAATAAACCTTGAAAGTTATCAAAACACCTGGTAGTTTACTGGTAAACTTCTAAAGTAGGTGGGCATCGTGATCTAAAAGACAAAAATGATCCTACATCAGCACTCTTACTCTGAGACTCTTAATGAATACAGGCCCTGGCCTTGACCTTTACACCACAATATGTGGTAATTGTTGAACTGATGACGGCTAGCCATTATACAGGCTCCAGCCAGGCACTCAAAACTGATCTAACTAAACTTCTCAAATAGGCATCACCTCTATATCCATTTCTGTCATTTACATGTTTCACCATAGTAATAATAATGAAAAAGAGGGAGTAAGAGAGACTCAGGCTGGAGGCACTGAAACGGAAGGCAGCGTGCTCTGTTGAGGCAGCATGCTCTGTTGAGGCAGCATGCTCTGTTGAGGCAGCATGCTCTGTTGAGAGACTCAGGCTGGAGGCCCTGATACTGAAGGCAGCGTGCTCTGTTGAGAGAGAGACTCAGGCTGGAGGCACTGAAACGGAAGGCAGCGTGCTCTGTTGAGGCAGCATGCTCTGTTGAGAGACTCAAGCTGGAGGCCCTGATACTGAAGGCAGCGTGCTCTGTTGAGAGAGAGACTCAGGCTGGAGGCACTGAAACGGAAGGCAGCGTGCTCTGTTGAGGCAGCATGCTCTGTTGAGGCAGCATGCTCTGTTGAGAGACTCAGGCTGGAGGCCCTGATACTGAAGGCAGCGTGCTCTGTTGAGAGAGAGACTCAGGCTGGAGGCCCTGGTACTGAAGGCAGCATGCTCTGTTGAGAGAGAGACTCCGGCTGGAGGCCCTGATACTGAAGGCAGCATGCTCTGTTGAGAGAGAGACTCCGGCTGGAGGCCCTGATACTGAAGGCAGCATGCTCTGTTGAGAGAGAGACTCAGGCTGGAGGCCCTGATACTGAAGGCAGCATGCTCTGTTGAGAGAGAGACTCAGGCTGGAGGCCCTGATACTGAAGGCAGCATGCTCTGTTGAGAGAGAGACTCCGGCTGGAGGCCCTGATACTGAAGGCAGCGTGCTCTGTTGAGAGAGAGACTCAGGCTGGAGGCCCTGTGCCTTCACCACCCCTGGTCTCTCTAAATGGGCCCTGACAGCTTACAGCACACACAGCTTAGTTACAATACAGGTCTGGGCAACAGTCTGAGTTGTGCTGAGTGTCAACACTAAGCCTGTGGTGGAGACTAACTGAAAACAGAACCCTCCTCATCAAATTAGCCTAAAGAGAGAGAGGGGGTGGGGGGGGATTTGGCAGCATTTCTCCTCCCTTCTCTTGCTGAGCAAACAACAATTGTGCCACCTCATGCAGTTTCACTGTTTCAGTGGAAGAAGCTTTGGGGAAAAGTGTGCTTGCAGAACAAAAGATACCACAAGTCTTTTCCACCCAGTACTGGTAAAGGTGTGATGGTAAAAGTCATCTTGCTTAGCGTTTCTCAGCTGACGTGGTGGGTTGTTCTGACATGGCCATCTCCTAACATTTTATTTGTCAGATGCGCCGAATACAACAGGTGTACACCTTATAGTGAAATGTTTACTTACAAGCACTTAACCAACAATGCAGTTTTAAGAAAATAAGAGTTACAAAAACATTTACTAAATAAATAAATATATATATTTTTTTAAATAACGAGGCTATATACAGGGTAGCCATTTGATGAATTGTTCAGCAATCTTATGGCTTGGGCTTAGAAGTTGTTAAGGAGCCTGTTGGACGTAGACTTGGCACTCCGGTACCGCTTGCCGCGTGAAAACAGAGAGAACAGTCTATGACTTTGGTGGTTGGAGTCTTTGACAATTTTTGGGCCTTCTTTTGACAATGTCAAGTATATAGGTCCTGGATAGCAGGAAGCTTGGTCCCAGTGATGTACTGGGCCGTACAATCTACCCTCTGTAGCGCGTTACAGTCAGATGCTGAGCAGTTGCATACCAGGCAGTGATGCAACTGGTCAGGATGCTCTCAATGGTGAAGCTGTAGAATCTTTTCAGTCTCCTGCAGGGAATATGCATTGTCGTGCCCTCTTCACGACTGTCTTGGTGTGTTTGGACCATGATAGTTTGTTGATGATGTGGACTCCAAGGAATTTGAAACTCTCAACTCGCTCCACTACAGCCCTTTCGATGTTAATGGGGGCTTGTTCGGCCCTCCTTTTCCTGAAGTCCATAATCATCTCCTTTGTCTTGCTCATGTTGAGCGAGAAGTTGTTGCACCACACTGTCAGGCCTCTGACCTCCTCCCTATAGGCTGTCTCATCGATGTCGGTGATCTGGCCTACCACAGTTGTGTCGTCAGCAAACTTAATGATGGTGTTGGAGTCGTGCTTGGCCACAGGGAGTATAGGAGGAGACTAAGCACGCACCCCTGAGGGGCCCCAGTGTTGAAAATCAGCGTGGCAGATGTGTTGTTGCCTACCCTTACCACCTGGGGGCGGACCTTTGCAGAGGGAGGTGTTTTGTCCCAGGGTCCTTAGTGATGAGCTTTGTGGGCACTATGGTGTTGAACGCTGAGCTGTAGTCAATTAAAATACCCCACAAGACATGCCACAAGAGGTCTCTTCACAGTCCCCAAGCCACTAATAGACTATGGGAGGCACCCAGTACTACATAGAGCCATGACTACATGCAACTCTATTCCACGTCAAGTAATTGACACAAGCAGTAAAATTTGATTTAAAAAAAGAAATAAAAAGACCTTATGGAACAGCGGGGACTGTGAAGCAACACACACATTGGCACAGACACATTAATACACACACATACATACGCACTATACATACACATGGATTTAGTCCTGTAGATATGTGGTAGGGGTGGAGTAGTGGTCTGAGGGCACACGGTGTCCTGTAGATATGTGGTAGTGGTGGAGTAGTGGTCTGAGGGCACACGGTGTGTTGTAGATATGTGGTAGGGGTGGAGTAGTGGTCTGAGGGCACACGGTGTGTTGTAGATATGTGGTAGGGGTGGAGTAGTGGTCTGAGGGCACACGGTGTGTTGTAGATATGAGGTAGGGGTGGAGTAGTGGTCTGAGGGCACACAGTGTGTTGTAGATATGTGGTAGGGGTGGAGTAGTGGTCTGAGGGCACACGGTGTGTTGTAGATATGTGGTAGGGGTGGAGTAGTGGTCTGAGGGCACACGGTGTGTTGTAGATATGTGGTAGGGGTGGAGTAGTGGTCTGAGGGCACACGGTGTGTTGTAGATATGTGGTAGGGGTGGAGTAGTGGTCTGAGGGCACACGGTGTCTTGTGAAATCTGTGAATGTATTGTAATGTTTTAAAGTTGTATAAATCACCTTAATTTAGCTGGACCCCAGGAACAGTAGCTCCTGCTTTGGCAGCAGCTAATGGGGGTCCATAATAAACCCCAGGAAGAGTAGCTCCTGCTTTGGCAGCAGCTAATGGGGGTCCATAATAAAATGCCAAATAAAAAAAGACAATTGTGCCTACTGGTTTCCTTAATACAAGTAATTAGAAATAATTCATACTTTTACTTTTGATACTTAAGTACATTTTTGTAATTACATTTACTTTTGATACTTAAGTATATTTAAAACCAAATACTTTTACTCAAGTAGTATTTTCACTTTCACTTTGACTTGAGTCATTTTCTATTTATCTTTACATTTACTCAAGTATGACAATTGTGTACTTTGTCCACCACTGTACTGTAGAATATCAACTTGCTGGTTTGATCACAAACAGGAAGTGATGAAAGCTAACTCCTTTCCTTTGCCATATGCATCTCTCTCTCTCTCTGCCTCTACCCTACCTCTCTCTCTGTCTCTCCCAAAACTCTCCCTCTCTCGCTTTCTCTCCCCTACCTCTCTCTCTCTCTTTGTCACTCCCCTACTTCTCTCTCGCTGTCTCTTCCCTACCTCTCGGAGTGTCTCGTGTACGTGTCTCTCTCACTCTCTCTGTCTACCTCTCTCTTCACATTCTAAGAATGTGTTCTCAGAAGTTCTTTCCAGGAATGCAGTTACTAAGTATGTGATTGTGATGTGACTTTAAACATTTTTAGAATGACACATAGGATAAATACAATGGCCAAAAGTATGTGGATGCCTGCTAGGTGAACATATCATTCCAAAATCATGTGCATTAATGTGGAGCTGGTAAGGCTTTCCACTTGATGTTGGAACATTGCTGCGGGACTTCCATTCAGCCACAACAGCATTAGTAAGGTCTGGCACTGATGTTGGGCGATTAGGCCTGGCTCACAGTCGGCGTTCCAATTCATCCCAAAGGTGTTAGATGGGTTTGAGGACAGGGCTCTGTGCAGGCCAGTCACCGATCTCGACAAACCATTTCTCTATGGATCTCGCTTTGTGCATGGGGGCATTGTCATGCTGAAACAGGAAAGGGCCTTCCCCAAACTGTTGTCACAAAGTTGGAAGCACAGAATCGTCTAGAATGTCATTGTATACTGTAGTGTTAAGATTTCTCTTCACAGGAACAAAGGGGCCTAGCCCGAACCGTGAAAAACAGCCCCAGACCATTATTCCTCTTCCACCAAACTTTACAGTTGGCACTGTGCATTGGGGCAGGTAGCGTCCTCCTGGCCAAACCTAGATTTGTCCGTCAGACTGCCAGATTGTATTGCGTGATTAATCACTCCAGAGAAGGCGCTTCCGATGCTTCAGAGTTCACTGGAGGCGAGCTTTACACCACTCTAGCCGACGCTTGCACACGGTGATCTTAAGCTTTTGTGCGGCTTCTCGGCCAAGGATACCCATTTCATGAAGCTCCCGGCTGATGCTGCTTCCAGAGGCAGTTTGGAACTCGGTAGTGACTATTTGTATGTGCTACGCACTTCAGCACTCAGCAGTCCCGTTCTGTGAGCTTGTGTGACCTACCACTTCGCGGCGGAGCCGTTATTGCACCTATAATTTTCCATTTCACAATAACAGCACTTACAGTTGACAGGGGCAACTCTAGCAGGGCAGAGATTTTACAAACTGACTTGTTGGAAAGGTGGCATCCTATTGAAAGTCACTGAGCTCTTCAGTACAACCTATTCTATTGCCAATATTGGTCTATGGAGATTGCATTGCTGTGTGCTTGATTTTATACACCTGTCAGCACCGGTTGTGGCTTAAATAGCCAAATCCACTCATTTGAAGGGGTGTCCATATGCTTTTGGCCATGTAGTAAAAAGAGAGAAAAAAACAACAGTAGCCACCCCTCTCCTCTCCCCTCCTCTCCTCTCCTCTCCCCTCCCCTCCCATCCCCTCCCCTCCTCTCCTCTCCTCTCCCCCTCTCCACTCCTCTCCCCTCCCCTCCTCTCCTCTCCTCTCCCCTCCCCTCCCCTCCTCTCTTCTCCTCTCCTCTCCTCTCTTCTCTTCTCTTCTCCCCTCCCCTCCTCTCCTCTCCTCTCCTCAATGATTAGTGTTTCTAACTGAGCTGAGCATCAAATATGGTTGGTTAAAATGTTATGTTTCAGGAGAATGGTGGAGGCTAGCTCCAACACCATTAGGAGAGAAGATGGCCAAACCTTTGTTACTGCCCTATGCAACAGCTGGAATGATCAGGACAAATGAGTGAGTCTTGTTCATCTCATAATACCTTTAAATGTCATCCCATGTGTTATCAAGGTGCTATATATGTAGAGGATTAGAGAGGGGCAAGATGTCAGGAACTTATCTAGGTAGTAAAACCGAGCCCCTCAGATGGGTTTAGAGAACTTCTCATTACCCCCTCAATGACCGGGAGAGAAAAGGCTTCATTAACTTCTTATGGCTGCAGGGGCAGTATTGAGTAGCTTGGATGAAAGGTTCCCAGAGGTGCCCAGAGTTGCTAATATATGCATATTATTATTATTCTTGGATAGAAAACACTCTGAAGTTTCTAAAACTGTTTGAATGATGTCTGTGAGTATAACAGAACTCATATGGCAGGCAAAAACCTGAGAAGAAATCCAAACAGGAAGTGGGAAATCTGAGGTTGGTCGATTTTCATCCCAGCCCCTATTGAAGACACAGTGGGATATGGATGAAGTTGAATGGAAACTTGAATGAGGCTTGTACTGTGTTGTGGGCCTGAATAAGAGCTGAATGAGTCAGGTTACTGGCAGAGAGCCATTTCCTGGTCATGTGCATTCCACATGATATCGACCTGCGTTCCATTGCTCATCTACACACAAAGGAATTCACAAAGGAACTTTACTGAAGATTTAGGATAAAAACATCCCGAAGATTGATTCTATACTTAGTTTGCAATGTTTCTAAGACCTGTAATATACAATTTTGAAGTTTTTGTCTGAAGTTATGCGGGACCTGCACGAGCGTTTGGATTTGTATACCTAAGCCCTAACAAAAGTAGCTACTTGGACATAAATAATGGACAATATCGAACAAATCAAGCATTTATTGTGGAACTGCGATTCCTGGGAGTGCATTCTGATGAAGATCATCAAAGTTAAGGGAATATTTATAGTGTAATTTCTGATTTCTCTTGACTCCAACATGGCGGAAAATTTGTTTTCTGAGCGCCGTCTCAGAGTATTGCATGGTTTGCTTTTTCCTTAAAGTAAAAAAAAAATCTGACACAGCAGTTGCATTAAGGAGAGGTATATCTATATTTCCATGTCTAACACTTGAATTTTAATCTAGATTTATAATGAGTATTTCTGTAATGATGTGGCTCTCTGCAATATCACCAGATGTTTTAGGAACTAGTGAACGTAACGCGCCAATGTAAACTCAGATGTTTTGATATAAATATGAACTTTATCAAACAAAACATACATGTATTGTGTAACATGAAGTCCTATGAGTGTCATCTGATGAAGATCATCAAAGCTTAGTGATTAATTTTATCTCTATTTGTGCTGTTTGTGACTACTCTCTTTGGCTGGAAAAATGGCAGAGTTTTTCTTTGGCTTGGTGGTGACCTAACATAATCGTTTGTGGTGCTTTCGCTGTAAAGCCTATTTGAATTCGGACACTGTGGTGGGATTAACAACAACATTACCATTAAAACGGTATAAGATACATGTATGTTGGAGGATTTTTAATTATGAGATGTCTGTTGTTTTGCACTTTCACTGGCTGTTGTCATATCGATCCCGTTAATGGAATTGCAGCCATAAGAAGTTTACGGCTCATACAGACATTTTTAAAGGTGCATACAGACATTTTTAAAGGTGCATACAGAGCCTTCACAACCTTGACTTTTTCCACATTTTGTTACAGTGTTATTCTATTTGAATTTTAACATTTTTGATTGATTTACTTTTTACCCCTTTTTTGTGGTATCCAATTGGTAGTTCGAGTCTTGTCCCATCACTACAACTCCCGTATGGACTCCCTCGGGAGAGACGAAGGTCGCGAGCCATGCATCCTCCGAAACACCAAGCTGCACTGCTTTTTGACACACTGCTCGCTTAACCCGGAAGCCAGCTGAACCAATGTGTTGGAGGAAACACCACACAACTGGCGACCTCATGTGTTTCCCGGTCGCGGATAGCTGCTCTAACATCCATAGTCCAGCCCGTGATCAAACCTGGATCTGTAGTGACCTGGATCTGTAGTGATTTAAAAAATACTACATTCTCAGCAATCTACACACAATAACCAATAATGACAAAGCGAAAACAGGTTTTTAGATTTTTTTCAAATGTATTAAATATAGAGAAAAACAAAAACCTTATTTACATAAGTATTCAGACCCTTTGCTATGAGCAATTGAGCTCAGGTGCATCCTGTTCCACTGATCATCCTTGAGATGTTTCTACAACTTGATTGGAGTCCACCTGTGGTAAATGCAATTGATTGGACATGATTTGGAAAGGCACACACCTGTCTATATAAGGTCCCACAGTTGACAGTGTATGTCAGAGCAAATACCAAGCCATGAGGTCAAAGAAATTGTCCGTAGGGCTCCGAAACAGGATTGTGTTGAGGCACGGATCTGGGGTAGGGTACCAAAACATTACTACAGCATTGAAGGTCCCCAAGAACACTGTGGACTCCATCTTAAATGGAAGAGTGATAGAGTGGCCAGATAGAAGCCACTCGTCAGTAAATGGCACATGACAGCCCACTTGGAGTTTGCCTAAAGGCACCAAAGGACTATCAGACCATGAGAAACAAGATTCTCTGGTCCGATGAAACCAAGATTGAAGCATGGTGGTCACAGCATCATGCTCTGGGGATGTTTTTCAGCGGCAGGGGCTGAGAGATTAGTCAGGATCGAGGGAAAGATGACCGGAGCACAGTACAGAGAGATCCTTGATGAAAACCTGCTCCAGAGCACTCAAGGCTTCAGAATGGGGCAAAGGTTCACCCTTCAACAGGACAACAACCGAAGCACACAGCCAAGCCAACGCAGGAGTGGCTTTGGGACAAGTCTCTGAATGTCCTTGAGTGGCCCAGCTAGAGCCTAGACTTGAATCCGATCAAACATCTCTAGAGAGACCTGAAAGTAGCTGTGCAGCAACGCTCCCCTTCCAACCTGACAGAGCTTGAGAGGATCTGCAGAGAAGAATGGGAGAAACTCCCCAAATACACGTGTGCCAAGCTTATAGCGTCATACCCAAGAAGACTCAATGCTGTAATCACTGCCAAAGGTGCTTCAACAAAATACTGAGTAAAGGGTCTGAATACTTATGTAAATGTGTTATTTAATTTTAAAATGTCTAAAAACCTGTTTTTGCTTTGTCATGATGGGCTATTGTGTGTAGATTGATGAGGGGAAAAGGCAACTTAATCAGTTTTAGAATAAGGCTGTAACATAACATTTGGAAAAAGCCAAGGGGCCTGAATACTTTCCGAAGGCCCTGTAAGGCCATGTAAGGCACTGTAAGGCCCTGTAAGGGCATGAACGATTCATACATGCTGATATACGTTACCTGCAGGCTTTACGTAGACGACCAAAACAATCACTACCTCTAACATCCATAGTCCAGCAATAGTATCACAAGTCAGACAAATAATGTGATAGACTGGAAACCAAGACTAGTCCAACAATATGATGACTGAAATACTGCACCATAATGCTATTATTGAATCTAATGAATGTGATGAGTTCTTTCTAAGCGTTAAACCAACTATTTTAATAAAAATCTAAGGATCTACTTTCACAGCCTGATACCATATGTGCATTAAACAGATCTCCACTTTAATAGAGTGCTTGTTGCATTCAGAAATCCCTTTCATTCTCCCTTTAAAAAACTTTGTGAGGAGTTTTCCCTGGCCTCAAAGTCAGTAAGACACAGGAATTTATATTTTCCGAGTGGAAAAAAAGATTCATGAAAGAAAGTCCTTTGGATTGAAACAGAGTGGGAGAGGGAGAGTGACTGTGCTCTCATCAGCATGCTATGCTTCGTTGTGGACCAGTTATTGTGTCCTCTTTTCATATCTTTGATGCTTTTCATTTTGGCAGTATAGAGGTAGATGGGTAGGTAAATAAAGAGGACACAGTAGGAAAAGTGGTCACCTGGGTAAAATATGTTTGTTATGTGTCGGACCCCAGTAAGACCGGACCCCAGTAAGACTAGCTGTCAAATGAAAAATACATTAGGAGCCAAGTGTGGTACCACTAGACTATGGTTTCTTTAAAAGAGAGAGAGGGCAAGAGAGGAGAAGAGGGACATAAAGGGGAAGATAGGAGAAGAGGGATATAAAGGGGAAGAGAGGAGAAGAGGGACAAAGGGGAAGAGAGGAGAAGAGGGACAAAGGGATAGATAGGAGAAGAGGGATATAAAGGGGAAGAGAGGAGAAGAGAGATATAAAGGGGAAGATAGGAGAAGAGGGATAAAGGGGAAGATAGGAGAAGAGGGACAAAGGGGAAGATAGGAGAAGAGAAGAGGGACAAAGGGGAAGAGTGGAGAAGAGAGATATAAAGGGGAAGAGAGGAGAAGAGAAGAGGGACATAAAGGGGAAGAGAGGAGAAGAGGGACAAAGGGGAAGAGAGGAGAAGAGGGACAAAGGGGAAGAGAGGAGAAGAGGGACAAAGTGGAAGAGAGGAGAAGAGAGATATAAAGGGGAAGAGAAGAGAGACAAAGGGGAAGAGAGGAGAAGAGAGACAAAGGGGAAGAGAGGAGAAGAGGGATATAAAGGGGAAGATAGGAGAAGAGGGACATAAAAGGGAAGAGAGGAGAAGAGGGATATAAAGGGGAAGATAGGAGAAGAGGGATATAAAGGGGAAGAGAGGAGAAGAGGGACATAAAGCAGAAGAGAGGAGAAGAGGGACATAAAAGGGAAGAGAGGAGAAGAGGGACAAAGGGGAAGAGAGGAGAAGAGGGACAAAGGGGAAGAGGAGAAGAGGGACAAAGGGGAAGAGAGGAGAAGAGGGACAAAGGGGAAGAGAGGAGAAGAGGGACAAAGGGGAAGAGAGGAGAAGAGAGATATAAAGGGGAAGAGAGGAGAAGAGGGACATAAAAGGGAAGAGAGGAGAAGAGAAGAGGGACAAAGGGGAAGAGAGGAAGAGAGGGATATAAAGGGGAAGATAGGAGAAGAGGGACATAAAAGGGAAGAGAGGAGAAGAGAGATAAAGGGGAAGAGAGGAGAAGAGAAGAGGGACAAAGGGGAAGAGAGGAGAAGAGGGACATAAAAGGGAAGAGAGGAGAAGAGAGACAAAGGGGAAGAGAGGAGAAGAGGGATATAAAGGGGAAGATAGGAGAAGAGGGACAAAGGGGAAGAGAGGAGAAGAGGGACATAAAGGGGAAGATAGGAGAAGAGGGATATAAAGGGGAAGAGAGGAGAAGAGAGATATAAAGGGGAAGAGAGGAGAAGAGAAGAGGGACAAAGGGGAAGAGAGGAGAAGAGGGATATAAAGGGGAAGATAGGAGAAGAGGGACATAAAGGGGAAGAGAGGAGAAGAGGGACATAAAGGGGAAGAGAGGAGAAGAGGGACATAAAAGGGAAGAGAGGAGAAGAGGGACAAAGGGGAAGATAGGAGAAGAGAGATATAAAGGGGAAGAGAGGAGAAGAGGGACAAAGGGGAAGAGAGGAGAAGAGGGACAAAGGGGAAGAGAGGAGAAGAGAGATATAAAGGGGAAGAGAGGAGAAGAGGGACAAAGGGGAAGAGAGGAGAAGAGAGACATAAAGGGGAAGAGAGGAGAAGAGGGACAAAGGGGAAAAGAGGAGAAGAGATATAAAGGGGAAGATAGGAGAAGAGAGATATAAAGGGGAAGAGAGGAGAAGAGGGACATGAAGGGGAAGAGAGGAGAAGAGGGACAAAGGGGAAGAGAGGAGAAGAGAGATATAAAGGGGAAGAGAGGAGAAGAGAGACATAAAGGGGAAGAGAGGAGAAGAGGGATATAAAGGGGAAGAGAGGAGAAGAGGGACATAAAGGGGAAGAGAGGAGAAGAGGGACAAAGGGGAAGAGAGGAGAAGAGGGACATAAAGGGGAAGAGAGGAGAAGAGGGACATAAAGGGGAAGATAGGAGAAGAGGGATATAAAGGGGAAGAGATGAGAAGAGAGATATAAAGGGGAAGAGAGGAGAAGAGGGACATAAAGGGGAAGAGAGGAGAAGAGGGATATAAAGGGGAAGAGAGGAGAAGAGGGACATAAAGGGGAAGATAGGAGAAGAGGGATATAAAGGGGAAGAGAGGAGAAGAGAGATATAAAGGGGAAGAGAGGAGAAGAGGGACATAAAGGGGAAGAGAGGAGAAGAGGGATATAAAGGGGAAGAGAGGAGAAGAGGGACACAAAGGGGAAGAGAGGAGAAGAGGGATATAAAGGGGAAGAGAGGAGAAGAGGGATATAAAGGGGAAGATAGGAGAAGAGGGACATAAAGGGGAAGAGGGATACAAAGGGGAAGAGAGGAGAAGAGGGACATAAAGGGGAAGAGAGGAGAAGAGGGATATAAAGGGGAAGAGAGGAGAAGAGGGATATAAAGGGGAAGAGAGGAGAAGAGGGACAAAGGGGAAGAGAGGAGAAGAGGGATATAAAGTGGAAGAGAGGAGAAGAGGGACATAAAGGGGAAGATAGGAGAAGAGAGATATAAAGGGGAAGAGAGGAGAAGAGAGATATAAAGGGGAAGAGAGGAAAAGAGGGATATAAAGGGGAAGATAGGAGAAGAGGGATATAAAGGGGAAGAGAGGAGAAGAGGGATATAAAGGGGAAGAGAGGAGAAGAGGGACAAAGGGGAAGAGAGGAGAAGAGGGATATAAAGGGGAAGATAGGAGAAGAGAGATATAAAGGGAAAGATAGGAGAAGAGGGATATAAAGGGGAAGATAGGAGAAGAGAGATATAAAGGGGAAGATAGGAGAAGAGGGATATAAAGGGGAAGATAGGAGAAGAGGGATATAAAGGGGAAGAGAGGAGAAGAGGGACAAAGGGGAAGAGAGGAGAAGAGGGATATAAAGGGGAAGAGAGGAGAAGAGGGATATAAAGGGGAAGATAGGAGAAGAGGGATATAAAGGGGAAGAGAGGAGAAGAGGGACAAAGGGGAAGAGAGGAGAAGAGAGACAAAGGGGAAGAGAGGAGAAGAGGGACATAAAGGGGAAGAGAGGAGAAGAGGGACGTGAAGGGGAAGAGAGGAGAAGAGGGACAAAGGGGAAGAGAGGAGAAGAGAGACAAAGGGGAAGAGAGGAGAAGAGGGACATAAAGGGGAAGAGAGGAGAAGAGGGACGTGAAGGGGAAGAGAGGAGAAGAGGGACAAAGGGGAAGAGAGGAGAAGAGAGACAAAGGGGAAGAGAGGAGAAGAGGGACATAAAGGGGAAGAGAGGAGAAGAGGGACATAAAGGGGAAGAGAGGAGAAGAGGGACAAAGGGGAAGAGAGGAGAAGAGGGACAAAGGGGAAGAGAGGAGAAGAGAGATATAAAGGGGAAGAGAGGAGAAGAGGGACATGAAGGGGAAGAGAGGAGAAGAGGGACAAAGGGGAAGAGAGGAGAAGAGGGACAAAGGGGAAGAGAGGAGAAGAGGGACAAAGGGGAAGAGAGGAGAAGAGGGACAAAGGGGAAGAGAGGAGAAGAGAGACAAAGGGGAAGAGAGGAGAAGAGAGACATAAAGGGGAAGAGAGGAGAAGAGGGACGTGAAGGGGAAGAGAGGAGAAGAGGGACATAAAGGGGAAGATAGGAGAAGAGGGACAAAGGGGAAGAGAGGAGAAGAGAGATCTAAAGGGGAAGAGAGGAGAAGAGGGACATAAAGGGGAAGAGAGGAGAAGAGGGATATAAAGGGGAAGAGAGGAGAAGAGGGACATAAAGGGGAAGAGGGAAGGAGAGGGGAGAGGAAAAAAGAGGGAAGGAGAGGGAGAGAGGAGATGAGAGGAGAAGAGAGGAGGAAAGGAAGAGAGGGAGACAGATTGGGGAAGAGAAGGGTAGAGAGAGGGTACAAGGAGAAGGGGAGAGAGGGGAAGAGAGGGAAATAGAGGGGAAGAGATGGAAAGAGTGGAGGAGAGAAATATAGGGGAAGAGAGAAATAGAGGAGAATATATGGAAAGAGAGAGGGGGAGAGAGGGGAAGGAAAAAGGGGGGAAGAGAAGGAAAGAGAATGAAAGAGAGGGGAAGAGAAGGAAATAGAGGAGAAGAGAGGGGAAAAGGGGGAGAGAGTTTCCAGAGCCAAAACAAATAAAGTGATTAGGGTTAACCTGATAATAAGCTGTCATGCCTCATCAGGCACCTACTTTACTTAGGCCCCAGGCTTGGAGGAGCTGCAACGTTATACAGCTTATCCAAAATAACAAACATTCCTGAAAGTCTTTGGGAAAGTTTATGGAACTTTGCAACCCTAATCAGAAAACCACCAACTCTGATACGGAACGGATGACAGTTTGTTTTTTAACAAGACAAACACAAAGACAACAACAAACAAACATAGCTAGTGTCATTAAACAGACATCTTAACTACTTCATTAAGCAAAGCCATGTGCAATAAGTCTTTGCCCTGCATAGTTTCCCTCCCCAAATGACTTGTCTTTGTTGTTGCCAAGATACTTACTTTACTCTTTTTCTGTTCACAACAAAAGACAAACTGCTGGAGTTCCAGCCAAGTCTAAGATCTCCTTATTTAGAATAGATAGGCTGGGATGGTTAAAAGAAGGGGAGAAAACTGCTCAAATGACTCAACTCGTCCTAACCTGCTCTGGAGACAAACTTTGTTTCCCCATTTCTCCAATCATCAGAAGCTTCTGTTAAAACTATTGAAGCAGTCTTCAGGAAAATTGGAATTGAATTCAGGCTGAATTGAAATGGAACCGATCCCCACCCTGGAAAGCATGGGGATATAAAGCAAACATATACAGTCACATGTTCTGGGACTTCCAGGAGAGAATGTGACGAGGAAGTCAAGAGGATCTGCACATGCTCACTGCTCTGTATCTTTGGCCAACAGACAAATAGACAGACGGACAGGAGAGAATGTGACGAGGAAGTCAAGAGGATCTGCACATGCTCACTGCTCTGTATCTTTGGCCAACAGACAAATAGACAGACGGACAGGAGAGAATGTGACGAGGAAGTCAAGAGGATCTGCACATGCTCACTGCTCTGTATCTTTGGCCAACAGACAAATAGACAGACGGACAGGAGAGAATGTGACGAGGAAGTCAAGAGGATCTGCACATGCTCACTGCTCTGTATCTTTGGCCAACAGACAAATAGACAGACGGACAGGAGAGAATGTGACGAGGAAGTCAAGAGGATCTGCACATGCTCACTGCTCTGTATCTTTGGCCAACAGACAAATAGACAGACGGACAGGAGAGAATGTGACGAGGAAGTCAAGAGGATCTGCACATGCTCACTGCTCTGTATCTTTGGCCAACAGACAAATAGACAGACGGACAGGAGAGAATGTGACGAGGAAGTCAAGAGGATCTGCACATGCTCACTGCTCTGTATCTTTGGCCAACAGACAAATAGACAGACGGACAGGAGAGAATGTGACGAGGAAGTCAAGAGGATCTGCACATGCTCACTGCTCTGTATCTTTGGCCAACAGACAAATAGACAGACGGACAGGAGAGAATGTGACGAGGAAGTCAAGAGGATCTGCACATGCTCACTGCTCTGTATCTTTGGCCAACAGACAAATAGACAGACGGACAGGAGAGAATGTGACGAGGAAGTCAAGAGGATCTGCACATGCTCACTGCTCTGTATCTTTGGCCAACAGACAAATAGACAGACGGACAGGAGAGAATGTGACGAGGAAGTCAAGAGGATCTGCACATGCTCACTGCTCTGTATCTTTGGCCAACAGACAAATAGACAGACGGACAGGAGAGAATGTGACGAGGAAGTCAAGAGGATCTGCACATGCTCACTGCTCTGTATCTTTGGCCAACAGACAAATAGACAGACGGACAGGAGAGAATGTGACGAGGAAGTCAAGAGGATCTGCACATGCTCACTGCTCTGTATCTTTGGCCAACAGACAAATAGACAGACGGACAGGAGAGATCTGAGCAGATGTTCCCTATAACAGCATCACACAATGCCAGGCCAAGAGACACAGCATGTCATCAACCTCATTAACTAGGATTTTACTATTCCAGGAGGCTTGTCACATCTTGGACCCTGGAAAAGGCTGAGTATGAAAAAGTTCTTATGCCATGATAATAGATGTACTTGGTCACATTATATACAACAAATCTTGTCAATAAAAAATTGGTGGAATTACTAATCTAACTAAGTGGAAGTTAAAACACTACATAATATTGTTTAAAGAGATGACTATGTCTGTGTAGTGCCTTCTGCATGTTTGTTTAGTGTTTACCATGGCAACGAAAGGCTCGGGACTTCCAGGGGCCAGATCCTGAGGGTCCTGTCTTCTGAGGCACTCAGACACCTGTCTGCTGTGACTCCAGGCCACACGGCTCACTGCCTTGTTATGAGCTGCTTACACATTCATAGTTGTGCCGGATCATTATGGAGCTGATGGAACCACAGTAGTACATGGAGCGGATGGAACCACAGTAGTGCATGGAGCTGATGGAACCACAGTAGTGCATGGAGCTGATGGAACCACAGTAGTACATGGAGCTGATGGAACCACAGTAGTACATGGAGCTGATGGAACCACAGTAGTACATGGAGCTGATGGAACCACAGTAGTACATGGAGCTGATGGAACCACAGTAGTGCATGGAGCTGATGGAACCACAGTAATACATGGAGCTGATGGAACCACAGTAGTACATGGAGCGGATGGAACCACAGTAGTACATGGAGCTGATGGAAGCACAGTAATGCATGGAGCTGATGGAACCACAGTAGTACATGGAGCTGATGGAACCACAGTAGTGTGTGGAGCTGATGGAACCACAGTAGTGCATGGAGCTGATGGAATAACAGTAGTACATGGAGCGGATGGAACCACAGTAGTACATGGATCTGATGGAACCACAGTAATGCATGGAGCTGATGGAACCACAGTAGTGCATGGAGCTAATGGAACCACAGTAGTGCATGGAGCTAATGGAACCACAGTAGTGCATGGAGCTGATGGAACCAAATCAAATCAAATTTTATTTGTCACATACACATGGTTAGCAGATGTTAATGCGAGTGTAGCGAAATGCTTGTGCTTCTAGTTCCGACAATGCAGTAATAACCAACAAGTAATCTAGCTAACAATTCCAAAACTACTATCTTATACACACAAGTGTAAGGGGATAAAGAATATGTACATAAAGATATATGAATGAGTGATGGTACAGAGCGGCATAGGCAAGATACAGTAGATGGTATCGAGTACAGTATATACATATGAGATGAGTATGTAAACAAAGTGTCATAGTTAATGTGGCTAGTGATACATGTATTACATAAAGATGCAGTAGATGATATAGAGTACAGTATATACGTATACATATGAGATGAATAATGTAGGGTATGTAAACATTATATTAGGTAGCATTGTTTAAAGTGGCTAGTGATATATTTTACATAATTTCCCATCAATTCCCATTATTAAAGTGGCAAGGAGTTGAGTCAGTGTGTTGGCAGCAGCCACTCAATGTTAGTGGTGGCTGTTTAACAGTCTGATGGCCTTGAGATAGAAGCTGTTTTTCAGTCTCTCGGTCCCAGCTTGATGCACCTGTACTGACCTCGCCTTCTGGATGATAGCGGGGTGAACAGGCAGTGGCTCGGGTGGTTGTTGTCCTTGATGATCTTTATGGCCTTCCTGTAACATCGGGTGGTGTAGGTGTCCTGGAGGGCAGGTAGTTTGCCACCGGTGATGCGTTGTGCATACCTCACTACCCTCTGGAGAGTCTTACGGTTGTGGGCGGAGCAGTTGCCGTACCAGGCGGTGATACAGCCCGCCAGGATGCTCTCGATTGTGCATCTGTAGAAGTTTGTGAGTGCTTTTGGTGACAAGCTGAATTTCTTCAGCCTCCTGAGGTTGAAGAGGCGCTGCTGCGCCTTCTTCACGATGCTGTCTGTGTGGGTGAACCAATTCAGTTTGTCTGTGATGTGTATGCCGAGGAACTTAAAACGTATTACCCTCTCCACTACTGTTCCATCGATGTGGATAGGGGGGTGTTCCCTCTGCTGTTTCCTGAAGTCCACAATCATCTCCTTAGTTTTGTTGACGTTGAGTGTGAGGTTATTTTCCTGACACCACACTCCGAGGGCCCTCACCTCCTCCCTGTAGGCCGTCTCATCGTTGTTGGTAATCAAGCCTACCACTGTTGTGTCCTCCGCAAACTTGATAATTGAGTTGGAGGCGTGCGTGGCCACGCAGTCGTGGGTGAACAGGGAGTACAGGAGAGGGCTCAGAACGCACCCTTGTGGGGCCCATGTGTTGAGGATCAGCGGGGTGGAGATGTTGTTGCCTACCCTCACCACCTGTGGTAGGAACAACAACAACTACCACTACTACCACTACTACTACTACTACTACTACTACTACTTCCACTACTACTACTACCACCACTACTACTACAACTACCACTACCACTACTACTACAACTACCACTACCACTACAACTACCACTACTACTACTACCACTACCACTACTACTACTACTACCACCACCACCACTACCACTACCACTACCACCACTACCACTACTCCCACTACCACTACTACTACCACTACTACTACTACTACTACTACCACCACCACTACTACCACTACCACTACTACTACTACTACTACTACTACCACTACTACTAATACTACCACAACTACTACCACTACTACTACTACAACTACTACTACTACCACAACCACCACCACTACTACTACTACTACTACTACTACTACTACAACTACTACTACCACTATCACTACTACTACTACCACCACTACTACTACTACCACTACTACCACCACCACTACTACTACTACTACCACTACTACTACTACTACTACCACCACTCCTACTACTACTACACATACTCTGACATATACTTTCATACACACACTGCTCTAGGATCACTGACATGTCTTCAGTCTCAGGCAGAGTAAGGACAGAGTGGAGGAGTGAACTATTCATGACCCTATAGTTACCTTGTCTGTCATTTTACCTCTACTGTCCTCTAGTGTAGCTGGTCTTACAGCACCTCCCCAAGCCGTGGTCTGCAGTACTGTCCTCTAGTGTAGCTGGTCTCACAGCACCTCCCCAAGCCCTGGTCTACACTGCTGTCCACAGTGAGGTTGGCAATGTTAGTCTGTCTTAGTGTGGTTGGGTTCTGAACAGCTGCCTGACTGACTGGTGTTGGTGTTTGTGTGTGGATGGATGGGAGGGCCAGAGATGTAGGATCCTGTGGTCTGCCGACAGCCTCAGGAGCCTGAAGAAATTTGGCTTGGCACCTAAAACCCTCATAAACTATTAGGGAGCACAATTGAGAGCATCGTGTCGTGGCCACTGCACTGCCCACAACTGCAGGGCTCTCCAGAGGATGGTGCGGTGTGCCCAACGCATCACCGGGGGCAAACTACCTGCCCTCCAGGACATCTACAGTACCCGATGTCACAGAAGGCCAAAAAGACAACAACCACCAGGGCCGCTGCCTGTTCACCCCACTATCATCCAGAAGGTGAGGTCAGTACAGGTGCATTAGACTGTTAAATAGCCATCACTAGCACCTTAGAGGCTGCTGCCTATATACATAGACTTGAAATCACTGGCCACTTTAATAACGGAACACTAGTCACGCGATTAATGTTTACATATTTTGCATTACTCATACATCTCATATGTATATATTTTATTCTACTGATTTTTAGTCTATGCCGCTCTGACATTGCTCGCCCCCATAAATATTTACATATTCTTAATTCCATTCCTTTACTTTAGATTTGTGTGTATTGTATTTATTGTGTGTATTGTTGTTAAAGTGTTAGACATTACTTGTTAGATATCACTGCTCTGTTGGAGCTACACCCGCAATAACAGCGGCTAACCATGTGTATGTGACCAATACAATTTGATTTGATTTGTAGACAGCTCTTTAAATCAACACAATTCACCTCCAAGAGAAAGCATTTAGCAATAGTGGCTTGGAACTATCAAAGCAAGTGTCAGGGATGTGAGTACATGTGTGTGTGTGTGTGTGTGTGTGTGTGTGTGTGTGCACATGCATGTGTGTGAGGGAGGTTTTGGGTGAGATGGAGTGCAGTTGTTGAGCAAGATGTTATGAACAGAAGCGGAAGACATGTTGTTGTAGCACCCATCTGTGGCAGACAAGTCCTAACTCATGCTCATACCTTGGCAGAGACCCAGAGAATGCTTCACCATCACTGGGAGATCAAAGCATGTTTATCTAAAAGTTAGACAGAGGATGTCTGGATGTTCTCCTGAGGCATTTCCTGTTGAGCCTCTGGACCTGATTCAAATCACGGTTACCATTCAAGATGAAATAAGTCAACCATCATCAGCAAAGTCTACCCTGTATCAACTGTATGGAAAAGCTCAGATAATAGGTTGAGTTCAAATAGCATTCTGAAGACTTTTCACTTCATTCATGCTACATAAAGGAAAACAGTGATGGAGCATTAAGGCAACGGCCAGCAACACTCACTCCATCAAACATTTCCTAACATATAGGCCTACGAAGCTAAAGAGGCTGTAAGAGATCAGTCATCAACTAGATTCAGCCTCAGGAACATTTTTACTTGAACGGATGGTCATGGGGCCGGAACATAATTACAAATAGCCCAAACAGACTAAAATATAATACTTTCAAACCATGCTTTCATTTGTATACGGTCACAAATGATATATCTCTCTATTATACTTTGGAACAGATTTCTAAAATTAAAATCACTTGGAGCTGATCTGCTGGTGTTTCTACAGTCTTACAGTACATTTGGAAAGTATTCAGAACCCTTGACTTTTTCCACATTTAGTTACGTTACGGCCTTGTTTTAAAATTGGTTAAAAAATTGGTTTCCCTCAACAGAAATAACTTATTTACATAAGGATTCAGACCCTTTGCTATGAAACTAGATGTCGGGTGCATCCTGTTTCCATTGATCATCCTTGAGATGTTTCGACAACTTGATTGGAGTCCACCTGTGGTAAATTCAATTGATATGACATGATTTGGAAAGGCACACACCTGTCTATATAAGGTCCCACAGTTGACAGTGTATGTCAGAGGAAAAACAAAGCCATGAGGTTGAAGGAATTATCCGTAGAGCTCCAAGACAGGATTGTGTCGAGAAACAGATCAGGGGAAGGGAACAAAAGCATTTCTGTAACATGGAAGGACCCCGAGAACACAGTGGCCTCCATCATTCTGAAATGGAAGACATTTGGAACAACCAATACTGTTCTTAGAGCTGGCTGCCCAGCCAAACTGAGCAATCAGGGGAGAAGGGCCTTGGTCAGGGAGGTGACTAAGAACATGACGGTCACTCTGTCAGAGATCCAGAGTTCCTCTGTGGAGATGGGAGAACCTTCCAGTAGGACAACCATCTCTGCAGCACTCCACCACTCAGGCCTTTATGCTAGAGTGACAAGGCGGAAGTCACTCCTCAGTAAAAGGCACATGACAGCCAGCTTGGAGTTTTCCAAAAGGCACCTAAAAACTCTCAGACCATGAGAAACAAGATTCTCTGGTCTGATGAAACCAAGATTGAACTCTTTGGCCTGAATGCCAAGCGTCACATCTGGAGGAAGCCTGGCACCATCCCTACGGTGAAGCATGGTGGTGGCAGCATCATGGTGTGGGGATGCTTTTCAGCATCAGGGACTAGGAGACAGTCAGGGTTGAGGGAAAGATGACGGGAGCAAAGTACAGAGAGATCCTTGATGAAAACCTGCTCCAGAGCGCTCAGGACGTAAGACTGGGGCGAAGGTTCCCATTCTAACAAGACAACCACCTGAAGCACACAGCCAAGACAACACAAAAGTGGCTTAGGGACAAGTCTCTGAATGTCCTTGAGTGGCCCAGCCTGAGCCCGAACTTTAACCCAATTGAACATCTCTGGAGAGACCGGATTCAAAAATGTAGATGACTTGGGGCCAAATAAAATTCCCCGTGGGCCAAAGTCGGCCTGCGGGCCGCGAGTTTGAGAATCCTGCTATATGTTTTGCTGTGTATTTAACACCACAAACCGATGCTGACACTAAGACCGCACTCAACAAACTGTACAAGGCCACACGTAAATAAGAAAAAGCTCATCCAGAAGGAGCACGCCTAGTGGCCGGGGACTTTAATGCAGGCAAAATCTGTTTTAACTCATTTCTACCAGCATGTCAAATGTGCAACCAGAGGAAAAAAAACAACTCTAGACCACCTTCACTCCACACACAGAGATGCATACAAAGCTTTCCCTCGCCCTCCATTTGGCAAATCTGACCATAATTCTATCTTGCTTTATAAGCAAAAACCAAAGCAGGAAATACCAGTGACTCACTCAATATGGAAGTGATCAGATGACACGGATGCTACGCTACAGGGCTGTTTTGCTCGCACAGACTGGAATATGTTCTGGGATTCATCCAATGGCACTGAGGAGTTTACGACCTCAGTCACCGGCTTCATCAATAAGTGCATTGACGACGTTGTCCCCACAGGGAACCGTAGGGACATATCGCAACCAGAAGCCATGGAATACAGGAAACATCTGCACCGAGCTAAAGGCTAGAGCTGCCGCTTTCAATGAGTGGAAATTTAATCTGGACTCTTATAAGAAATCCCGCTATGCTCTCAGACGAACCATCACAACAGGCAAAACTTCAATAGAGGACTAAGACTAAATCCTACGGCTCTGATGCGCGTCAGATGTGGCAGGTTTGCAAACTATTACGGACTACAAAGGGAACCCCAGTCATGAGCTGCCCAGTGCCGGCCAGCCTACCAGACGAGGGAAATGCCATATATGCTCGCTTCGAGGCAAGCAACACTGAAGCATGCATGAGAGCACCAGCTGTCCTGGACGACAGTGTGGACACGCGCTCCATAGCCGATGTGAGCAAGACCTTTAAACAGGTCAACATTCACAAGGCCGCAGGGCCAGATGGATTACCAGGACATTCACTCAGAGCATGTGCGGACCAACTGGCAAGTGTCTTCACTTACATTTTCATCCTCTCCCTGTCGAGTCTGTAATACCTACATGTTTAAGCAGACCACCATAGTCCCTGTGCCCAATAAATCTGCCTAAATGACTACCGCCCCATAGCACTCACATCAGTAGCCATGAAGTGCTTGAAAGGCTAGTCAAGGCTCACATCAATACCATTAAAACCTTAGACCCACTTCAATTTGCATACCGCCCCAACAGAACCACAACCTCAATCGCACTCCACACTGCCATTTTCCACCTGGACAAAAGGAACAAATATGTGAGAGTGCTGTTTGTTGACTACAGCTCTGCGTTCAACACCATAGTGCCCACAAAGCTCATCACTAAGCTAATGACTCTGGGACTAAACATCTCCCTCTGCAACTGGATCCTGGACTTCCTGAAGGGCCGCCCCCAGATGGTAAGGGTAGGCAACAACACCTCTGCCACTCTGATCCTCAACATGGGGGCCCCTCAGGGGTGCGTGCAAAGAACAAGCAGTATGGCTGGTGGCATTGTCATGCTGGAGGGTCATGTCAGGATGAGCCTACAGGAAGGGTACCACATGAGGGAGGAGGATGTCTTCCCTGTAACGCACAGCGTTGAGATTGCCTGCAATGACAACAAGCTCAGTTCGATGATGCTGTGACACACTGTCACAGACCATGATGGACCCTCCACCTCCAAATCGATCCCACTCCAGAGTACAGACCTCGGTGTAACGCTCATTCCTTCGACGATAAACGCGAATCCGTTTATCGTCACCCGATGACACAAAACCGCGACTTGTCAGTCCTGTCTGGTCCAGCGACGGTGGGTTTGTGCCCATAGGCGACGTTGTCCGCAGGTGTGATGTTCAGATGTACCGATCCTGTGCAGGTGTTGTTACACGTGATCTGCCACTGCAAGGATGATCCGCTGTCCATCCTGTCCCCCTGTTGCGCTGTCTTAGGCGTCTCACAGTACGGACATTGCAATTTATTGCCGTGGCCACATCTGCAGTCCTCATGCCTCCTTGCAGCATGCATAAGGCACATTCACGCAGATGAGCAGGGACCCTGGGCATCTTTCTTTGGGTATCTTTCCTTCACGCCATGTTTGTCTGAACCTGAGAGGGGGAGAGATAAGACATCTAGAGTCATTGATTGGATATGCAGAGATTAATATGAAGGCTCCATTCACCGACAGCATAGTTATATTCCACCACATACTGTCATCATTAGGACACTATAGATGTGTGTGTGTGTGGGACACTCCTCTCCTCACTGTCAGAACCTTCACTTCTCTGGAGTGGAGAGTGAGCTCACTTTTTCCACAGCCATTATTAACGCGTGTGGTTTTCCAAAAACACTTTTCCTGTCGTCCGCAGGCAAAATAAGGAAAAGTCAAATAGCCTCGTAACTAAGAATAGCTATAATAATGATAATCAAGTTACATATGAAAAAGGAGAGACGGTTATTTTGTGTTTATGGAGCATACTTTGATTGCTTTACTGTTTATTAACTCCTTAAATGATTTGTTCTTGTATAAATAATACTAGTAGGAATGTTAAAACAGTTTTCGCTGCACCTCAGTGCTCAATAAGGTAACTGGGCCAGGCCTAACAGGGCCCAACTGTACTCAGTAAGGTACCTGGGCCAGGCCTAACAGGTCCCAAATGTACTCAGTAAGGTACCTGGGCCAGGCCTAACAGGGCCCAACTGTAATCAATAAGGTAACTGGGCCAGGCCTAACAGGTCCCAAATGTACTCAGTAAGGTAACTGGGCCAGGCCTAACAGGGCCCAACTGTAATCAATAAGCTAACTGGGCCAGGCCTAACAGGGCCCAAATGTACTCTGTAAGGTAACTGGGCCAGGCCTAACAGGTCCCAAATGTACTCAGTAAGGTACCTGGGCCAGGCCTAACAGGGCCCAACTGTACTCAATAAGGTAACTGGGCCAGGCCTAACAGGGCCCAAATGTACTCAGTAAGGTAACTGGGCCAGGCCTAACAGGGCCCAAATGTACTCAGTAAGGTAACTGGGCCAGGCCTAACAGGTCCCAACTGTACTCAGTAAGGTACCTGGGCCAGGCCTAACAGGGCCCAAATGTACTCAGTAAGGTAACTGGGCCAGGCCTAACAGGGCCTAACTGTACTCAGTAAGGTAACTGGGCCAGGCCTAACAGGGCCCAAATGTACTCAGTAAGGTAACTGGGCCAGGCCTAACAGGTCCCAACTGTACTCAGTAAGGTACCTGGGCCAGGCCTAAAAGGGCCCAACTGTACTCAGTAAGGTAACTGGGCCAGGCCTAAACATTCCTAACTACATTCAGTAAGGTAACTGGGCCAGGCCTAACTGTACTCAGTAAGGTAACTGGGCCAGGCCTAACAGGGCCCAACTGTACTCAGTAAGGTAACTGGGCCAGGCCTAAACATTCCTAACTACATTCAGTAAGGTAACTGGGCCAGGCCTAACTGTACTCAGTAAGGTAACTGGGCCAGGCCTAACAGGGCCTAACTGCTTACTGTAACTCTGGAGGCACGGCTGGGTTTGGGTTGGCTTTCAGGGTTGGACTATGGGCCAAGAAAAAGGGTTGAGTTCAATTCAAGCTTCCAAGTATTGTAACAATAGCAGGTACAGCAGGTGCAGTTTCTATGGCGTAACAAA
The DNA here is from genome assembly GCF_002021735.2 of Oncorhynchus kisutch. NCBI lineage: Eukaryota > Metazoa > Chordata > Actinopteri > Salmoniformes > Salmonidae > Oncorhynchus > Oncorhynchus kisutch. Next base: position 586,726 of record NC_034184.2, read on the forward strand.
AGCCTACCTCTGTGTGACTATAGCTGTATTGACCTGAGAAAAGCTGGGACACAGAGTGGGAGTGTCACACCCTGATCTGTTTTACCTGTCCTTGTGCTTGTCTCCACCCCCTCCAGGTGTCACCCATCTTCCCCATTATCACCTGGATATTTAAACCTGTGTTTTCTGTCTGTCTGTGCCAGTTCGTCTTGTATGTTCTAAGTCAACCAGTGTGTTTTTCCCGTGCTCCTGCCTTTTCTATTCTCTTTTACTAGTCCTCCCGGTTTTGACCCTTGCCTGTTTTCTGGACTCTGTAGCCGCCTTCCTGACCACTCTGCCTGCCCTGACCTTGAACCTGCCTGCCAAACTGTACCTCCTGGACTCTCTGTCCACGACCAATCTCTTGCCTATCCCTTTTGGATTATTAATAAATATCAAAGACTCAAACTATCTGCCTCCTGTGTCTGCATCTGGGTCTCACCTTGTGCCCTTATAGGGAGGCTGGAGTGAGAAATGAAGAATACTAGGAGAGAAGCAGAAGGGCTGAATGTGAAAGACTACTGCCTGCCTATCTGTCTGTCTGTCTGTCTCATTTGGTCTGTCTGCTTGTCTGTCTGTTGGTCTGCCTGTCCGAAACACAGTACTGGTTGACTGACTGAAAGCGATCACAGTAGACAGCTCACCAGCTGAAAGGGGCAGAATGAGAGTCACTTTTCTCTGCCTCCTGCTGCTGTCCTGTCTGTCTATTGATGTCCCAGTCAGACAGTCAGCATGTCTACACACCTCCTGTCTACACACACACACACTATCCTCTCTCTCATCTCTCATGTCTGCTCTTCCATGTCTCTCAGTGTGGAAACTCTGAACAGTTTTCCCTTGGCATGGACTGTCTCCCTGAGCAGTGAGCACAGGTCCTGGTGCACCATTACTCCATAAGCTACACCCTACCTACAAAGTACTGTATGGAATCTATAGAAAGGCAGTGGAGCTCACATCTGCCCACAACAACAAACACCTGCTCTCTGATCTACCTGATCTACCTGGCAGGACTGGAACCATTTTCTTCTTGTGAAAGATGTGGTCACACAAGACAGGATACAAATCAGAAACTGTATAGTGGTTTCAAAGAATCCTCAAAACATTTGCAACTCAGCTATTACTATAATATACATGCCAGGCAAAGTCATCGATTTGTGGCCTCACTTTGCAAAATAACTTGAGGATAATTTCAATCAAATCAAATCAAATCAAATTTATTTATATAGCCCTTCGTACATCAGCTGATATCTCAAAGTGCTGTACAGAAACCCAGCCTAAAACCCCAAACAGCAAGCAATGCAGGTGTAGAAGCACGGTGGCTAGGAAAAACTCCCTAGAAAGGCCAATACCTAGGAAGAAACCTAGAGAGGAACCAGGCTATGTGGGGTGGCCAGTCCTCTTCTGGCTGTGCCGGGTGGAGATTATAGCAGAACATGGCCAAGATGTTCAAATGTTCATAAATGACCAGCATGGTCGAATAATAATAAGGCAGAACAGTTGAAACTGGAGCAGCAGCACAGTCAGGTGGAAGTTGAAACTGGAGCAGCAGCATGGCCAGGTGGACTGGGGACAGCAAGGAGTCATCATGTCAGGTAGTCCTGGGGCATGGTCCTAGGGCTCAGGTCAGTTGAAACTGGAACAGCAGCATGGCCAGGTGGACTGGGGACAGCAAGGAGTCATCATGTCAGGTAGTCCTGGGGCATGGTCCTAGGGCTCAGGTCCTCCGAGAGAGAGAAAGAAAGAGAGAAGGAGAGAATTAGAGAACGCACACTTAGATTCACACAGGACACCGAATAGGACAGGAGAAGTACTCCAGATATAACAAACTGACCCCAGCCCCCCGACACATAAACTACTGCAGCATAAATACTGGAGGCTGAGACAGGAGGGGTCAGGAGACACTGTGGCCCCATCCGAGGACACCCCCGGACAGGGCCAAACAGGAAGGATATAACCCCACCCACTTTGCCAAAGCACAGCCCCCACACCACTAGAGGGATATCTAGTGGTGATGATGCTGGTCATGTTGTCCATCTATTTCAATAAGCTCCCTTTCTCTCTTTCAGAAAAATATGTTCATCTGGGCCGAACATGTGGAGGGATCTCTCTGACATGCCGAAGATGGCGTGAAACAGTGTTCCACACGTCCTCCCCATTAACCGGAGTGTGTGTGTGTGTGGCGTGAAACAGTGTTCCACACGTCCTCCCCATTAACCGGAGTGTGTATGTGTGTGGCGTGAAACAGTGTTCCACACGTCCTCCCCATTAACCGGAGTGTGTGTGTGGCGTGAAACAGTGTTCCACACATCCTCCCCATTAACCGGAGTGTGTGTGTGTGTGGCGTGAAACAGTGTTCCACACGTCCTCGCCATTAACCGGAGTGTGTGTGTGTGGCGTGAAACAGTGTTCCACACGTCCTCCCCATTAACCGGAGTGTGTGTGTGTGGCGTGAAACAGTGTTCCACACGTCCTCCCCATTAACCGGAGTGTGTGTGTGTGGCGTGAAACAGTGTTCCACACGTCCTCCCCATTAACCGGAGTGTGTGTGTGTGGCGTGAAACAGTGTTCCACACGTCCTCCCCATTAACCGGAGTGTGTGTGTGTGGCGTGAAACAGTGTTCCACACGTCCTCCCCATTAACCGGAGTGTGTGTGTGTGGCATGAAATAGTGTTCCACACGTCCTCCCCATTAACCGGAGTGTGTGTGTGTGTGGCGTGAAAGTGTTCCACACGTCCTCCCCATTAACCGGAGTGTGTGTGTGTGTGGCGTGAAACAGTGTTCCACACGTCCTCCCTATTAGATGGAGAATCCAGGCAATTAACTGGAATTAACCCTGGCCTATGCCCACAATGAATCTCAATAAATAACTCAAATATAAACACCCACCATTATTCAACACTAAGCCTGACAAACAGAAATAAGGAAACTATTAAGGTGTAGCAAAAACACAGGCCTAGTACACTTGTAGTGGGCAATAATACTATTTGATATGTTTAGATACACTATACAGTGCATTCAGAAAGTATTCAGACCCCTTGACTTTTTCCACATTTTGTTACGTGAGCCTTTTTCTAAAAAAAACATAATTTGACAAAAGCAGAATAACGAGAAAGCAAACACAGTTTTTTTTTGAAAACTTTGCAAATGTATTAAAAATTAAATGTGACGAGGCCTCCTGCAGTGCCAGCTGTGCCACTAGAGATCCTGATTCGAGTCCAGGCTCTGTCGCAGTAGGCCGCGACCGGGAGATCCATGGGGCGGCACACAATTGGCCCAGCATCGTCCGGGTCAGAGGAGGGTTTGGGCAAGGATGTTCTTGTCCCATCAAACTCTAGCGACTCCTGTGGTGGGCCGGGAACAATGCACGCTGACACGGTCGCCAGGTGTACGGTTTTCCTCCGACACATTGGTGCGGCTGACTTCCGGGTTAAGCTGGCATTGTGTCAAGAAGCAGTGCGGCTCGGCTGGGTTGTGTTTCGGAGGCCGCACAGCTCTCTCAAAAAAATTACAATAATATATATATATGTATATATACAGATAGACACACACTACCATTCAAAAGTTTGGGATCACTTAGAAATGTCCTTATTTTCCATCCAAATAAACATGAAATGAGTTACAAAATGAATAGGAAATATAGTAGAGACGCTGACATGGTTATAAATAATGATTTTTAATTGAAATAATAATTGTGTCCTTCAAACTATGCTTTTGTCAAAGAATCATTCATTTGCACCATTACAGCCTTGCAGACCTTAGGCATCCTAGTTGTCAATTTGTTGAGGTAATCTGAAGAGATTTCACCCCACGCTTCCTCAAGCACCTCCCACAAGTTGGATTGGCTTGATGGGCACTTCTTAAGTACCACATGGTTAAGCTGCTCTAACAACAGCTCAATCGGGTTGAGATCCGGTGACTGTGCTGGCCACTCCATTATAGACAGGATACCAGCTGACTGCTTCTTCCCTAAATAGTTCTTGCATAGTTTGGAGCTGTGCGTTGGGTCATTGTCCTGTTGTAGGAGGAAACTGGCTCCAATTAAGCGCTGTCCACAGGGTATGGCATGGCATTGCAAAACTGAGTGATAGCCTTCCTTCTTCAAGATCCCTTCTACCCTGTACAAGTCTCCTACTTTCCCAAATCCCCCCCAGACGATCACATTGCCTCCACCATGTTAATAGATGGCGTCATACACTCTTCCAGCAGCTTTTCATTTTTTCTGCGATCCTAACACCTCAAACTTGATCCCTCAAACTTGATCACCTCAAACAATGATCCCAAACACACCGCCTGGGCAACGAAGGAGTGGCTTCGTAAGAAGCATTTCAAGGTCCTGGAGTGGCCTAGCCAGTCTCCAGATCTCAACCCCATAGAAAATCTTTGGAGGGAGTTGAAAGTCCGTGTTGCCCAGCAACAGCCCCAAAACATCACTGCTCTAGAGGAGATCTGCATGGAGGAATGGGACAAAATACCAGCAACAGTGTGTGAAAACCTTGTGAAGACCTCTGTCATTGCCAACAAAGGGTATATAACAAAGTATTGAAATAAACTTTTGTTATTGACCAAATACTTATTTTCCACCATAATTTGCAAATAAATTCATAAAAAATCCTACAATGTGATTTTCTGGATAATTTTTTCTCATTGTCTGTCATAGTTGAAGTGTACCTATGATGAAAATTACAGGCCTCTCTCATCTTTTTAAGTGGGAGAACTTGCACAATTGGTGGCTGACTAAATACTTTTTTGCCCCACTGTATATATATATATATATATATATAGCAGGAAATCATGTCAAAGTATTAGGGGAAGTACTATGTATACACAGTGCAGAAATACTTTATTTACTTTAAGTATTCAGCCCCTTTGCTATGAGACTCGAAATTGAGCTCAGGTGCATCCTGTTTCCATTGATCATCCTTGTGATGTTTCTACAACTTGATTGGAGTCAGCCTGTGGTAAATTCAATTGATTGGACATGATTTGGAAAGTTACACATCTGTTTATGTAAGGTCCCACAGTTGACAGTAAATATCAGAGCAAAAACCAAGCCATGAGGTCGAAGGAATTGCTCGTAGACCTCCGAGACAGGATTGTGTCGAGGCACAGATCTGGAGAAGGGTACCAAAACATTTCTGCAGCATTGAAGGTCCCCAAAAACAGTGGCCTCCATCATTCTTAAATGGAAGAAGTTTAGAATCATCAAGACTCTTCCTAGAGCTGGCTGCCTGGACAAACTGGGCAATCAGGGGAGAAGGGCCTTGGTCTGGGAGGTGATCAAGAATCGGATAGTCACTCTGACAGAGCTCTAGAGTAACTCTGTGGAGATGGGAGAACCTTCCAGAAGGACAAACATCTCTGCAGCACTCCACCAAGCAGGCCTTTATGATAGAGTGGCCAGACAGAAGCCACTCCTCAGTAAAAGGCACATGATAGCCAGCTTGGAGTTTGCCAAAAGGCACCTAAAGACTCTCAGACCATGAAAAACAACATTCTCTGTTCTGAGGAAACCAAGATAAAACTATTTGGCCTGAATGCCAAGCGTCACATCTGGAGGAAACCTGGCATCATGCCTACGGTGAAGCATGGTGGTGGCAGCATCATGCTGTGGGGATGTTTATCAGCGGCAAGGACTGGGACACTAGTCAGGATCGACGCGAAGATGAACGGAGCAAAGTACAGAGAGATCCTTTTTGAAAACCTGCTCCAGAACCCTCAGGATCTCAGACTGGGGCAAAGGTTCACCTTCCAACAGGACAGCCAAGAAACTGCAGGAGTGGCTTTGGGACAAGTCTCTAAATGTCCTTGAGTGGCCAGCCAGAGCCCAGACTTGAAACCAATTGAATATCTCTGGAGACCTGAAAATAGCTGTGCAGTGACACTCCCCATCCAACCTGATAGAGTTTGAGAGGATCTGCAGAGAAGAATGGGAGAAACTCCCCAAACACAGGTGTGCCAAGCTTGTATTGTCATACCCAAGAAGACTCAATGTTGTAATAGCTGCCAATAGTGCTTCATCAAAGTACTGAGTAAAGGCTCTGAATACTAATGCAAATGTGATATTTCCATTTTTTTGTTTTGGATAAATTAGCAAACATTTCTAAAAACCTGTTTTTGCTTTGTCATTATGGGGTATTGTGTGTAGATTGAGAGGGGGGGGGGAACAATAATCGATTTTAGAATAAGGCTGTTATGTAACAAAATGTGGAAAAGGTCAAGGGGTCACAATACTTTCTGAAGTCACTGTAGCAGTATATCATGCCAAAATGGTATGAGAAGTACTATATATAGCAGTATATCATGCCAAAATGGTATGAGAAGTGCTATATCAAATCAAATTTTATTTGTCACATACACATGGTTAGCAGATGTTAATGCGAGTGTAGCGAAATGCTTGTGCTTCTAGTTCCGACAATGCAGTAATAACGAACAAGTAATCTAACTAACAATTCCAAACAAACTACTGTCTTATACACAGTGTAAGGGGATAAAGAATATGTACATAAAGATATATGAATGAGTGATGGTACAGAGCGGCATAGGCAAGATACAGTAGATGATATCGAGTACAGTATATACATATGAGATGAGTATGTAAACCAAGTGGCGTAGTTAAAGTGGCTAGTGATACATGTATTACATAAGGATGCAGTCGATGATATAGAGTACAGTATCTACGTATGCATATGAGATGAATAATGTAGGGTAAGTAACATTATATAAGGTAGCATTGTTTAAAGTGGCTAGTGATATATTTACATCATTTCCCATCAATTCCCATGATTAAAGTGGCTGGAGTAGAGTCAGTGTCATTGACAGTGTGTTGGCAGTAGCCACTCAATGTTAGTGGTGGCTGTTTAACAGTCTGATGGCCTTGAGGTAGAAGCTGTTTTTCAGTCTCTCGGTCCCAGCTTTGATGCACCTGTACTGACCTCGCCTTCTGGATGACAGCGGGGTGAACAGGCAGTGGCTCGGGTGGTTGATGTCCTTGATGATCTTTATGGCCTTCCTGTAGCATCGGGTGGTGTAGGTGTCCTGGAGGGCAGGTAGTTTGCCCCCGGTGATGCGTTGTGCAGACCTCACTACCCTCTGGAGAGCCTTACGGTTGAGGGCGGTGCAGTTGCCATACCAGGCGGTGATACAGCCCGCCAGGATGCTCTCGATTGTGCATCTGTAGAAGTTTGTGAGTGCTTTTGGTGACAAGCCGAATTTCTTCAGCCTCCTGAGGTTGAAGAGGCGCTGCTGCGCCTTCCTCACGATGCTGTCTGTGTGAGTGGACCAATTCAGTTTGTCTGTGATGTGTATGCCGAGGAACTTAAAACTTACTACCCTCTCCACTACTGTTCCATCGATGTGGATGGGGGGGTGTTCCCTCTGCTGAAGTCCTGAAGTCCACAATCATCTCCTTAGTTTTGTTGACGTTGAGTGTGAGGTTATTTTCCTGACACCACACTCCGAGGGCCCTCACCTCCTCCCTGTAGGCCGTCTCGTCGTTATTGGTAATCAAGCCTACCACTGTTGTGTCGTCCGCAAACTTGATGATTGAGTTGGAGGCGTGCATGGCCACGCAGTCGTGGGTGAACAGGGAGTACAGGAGAGGGCTCAGAACGCACCCTTGTGGGGCCCCAGTGTTGAGGATCAGCGGGGAGGAGATGTTGTTGCCTACCCTCACCACCTGGGGGCGGCCCGTCAGGAAGTCCAGTACCCAGTTGCACAGGGCGGGGTCGAGACCCAGGGTCTCGAGCTTGATGACGAGCTTGGAGGGTACTATGGTGTTGAATGCCGAGCTGTAGTCGATGAACAGCATTCTCACATAGGTCTTCCTCTTGTCCAGATGGGTTAGGGCAGTGTGCAGTGTGGTTGAGATTGCATCGTCTGTGGACCTATTTGGGCGGTAAGCAAATTGGAGTGGGTCAAGGGTGTCAGGTAGGGTGGAGGTGATATGGTCCTTGACTAGTCTCTCAAAGCACTTCATGATGACGGATGTGAGTGCTACGGGGCGGTAGTCGTTTAGCTCAGTTACCTTAGCTTTCTTGGGAACAGGAACAATGGTGGCCCTCTTGAAGCATGTGGGAACAGCAGACTGGTATAGGGATTGATTGAATATGTCCGTAAACACACCGGCCAGCTGGTCTGGGCATGCTCTGAGGGCGCGGCTGGGGATGCCGTCTGGGCCTGCAGCCTTGCGAGGGTTAACACGTCTAAATGTCTTACTCACTTCGGCTGCAGTGAAGGAGAGACCGCATGTTTTCGTTGCAGGCCGTGTCAGTGGCACTGTATTGTCCTCAAAGCGGGCAAAAAAGTTATTTAGTCTGCCTGGGAGCAAGACATCCTGGTCCGTGACTGGGCTGGGTTTCTTCCTGTAGTCCGTGATTGACTGTAGACCCTGCCACATGCCTCTTGTGTCTGAGCCGTTGAATTGAGATTCTACTTTGTCTCTGTACTGGCGCTTAGCTTGTTTGATAGCCTTGCGGAGGGAATAGCTGCACTGTTTGTATTCAGTCATGTCACCAGACACTTTGCCCTGATTAAAAGCAGTGGTTCGCGCCTTCAGTTCCACACGAATGCTGCCATCAATCCACGGTTTCTGGTTAGGGAATGTTTTAATCGTTGCTATGGGAACGACATCTTCAACGCACGTTCTAATGAACTCGCACACCGAATCAGCGTATTCGTCAATGTTGTTATCTGACGCAATACGAAACATCTCCCAATCCACGTGATGGAAGCAGTCTTGGAGTGTGGAGTCAGCTTGGTCGGACCAGCGTTGGACAGACCTCAGCGTGGGAGCTTCTTGTTTTAGTTTCTGTCTGTAGGCAGGGATCAACAAAATGGAGTCGTGGTCAGCTTTTCCGAAAGGGGGGCGGGGCAGGGCCTTATATGCGTTGCGGAAGTTAGAGTAACAATGATCCAGGGTCTTTCCACCCCTGGTTGCGCAATCGATATGCTGATAAAATTTAGGGAGTCTTGTTTTCAGATTAGCCTTGTTAAAATCCCCAGCTACAATGAATGCAGCCTCCGGATAAATCGTTTCCAGTTTGCAGAGAGTTAAATAAAGTTCGTTCAGAGCCATCGATGTGTCTGCTTGGGGGGGGATATATACGGCTGTGATTATAATCGAAGAGAATTCTCTTGGTAGATAATGCGGTCTACATTTGATTGTGAGGAATTCTAAATCAGGTGAACAGAAGGATTTGAGTTCCTGTATGTTTCTTTCATCACACCATGTCACGTTGGCCATAAGGCATACGCCCCCGCCCCTCTTCTTACCAGAAAGATGTTCGTTTCTGTCGGCGCGATGCGTGGAGAAACCCGCTGGCTGCACCGCTTCGGATTGCGTCTCTCCAGTTAGCCATGTTTCCGTGAAGCAGAGAACGTTACAGTCTCTGATGTCCCTCTGGAATGCTACCCTTGCTCGGATTTCATCAACCTTGTTGTCAAGAGACTGGACATTGGCAAGAAGAATGCTAGGGAGTGGTGCACGATGTGCCCGTCTCCGGAGTCTGACCAGAAGACCGCTTCGTTTCCCTCTTTTTCTGAGTCGTTTTTTTGGGTCGCTGCATGTAATCCACTCCGTTACACTGGTTGTAAGGCAGAACACAGGATCCGCATCGCGAAAAACATATTCTTGGTCGTACTGATGGTGAGTTGACGCTGATCTTATATTCAGTAGTTCTTCTCGGCTGTATGTAATGAAACCTAAGATGACCTGGGGTACTAGTGTAAGAAATAACACGTAAAAAAACAAAAAACTGCATAGTTTCCTAGGAACGCGAAGCGAGGCGGCCATCTCTGTCGGCGCCGGACAGCAGTACATCATGCCAAAATGGTATGAGAAGTACTATAGCAGTATATCATGCCAAAATGGTATGAGAAGTACTATATATAGCAGTAAATCATGCCAAAGTGGTGTGACAAGGACATTTCCAAACGAGTCAGGAATGTATAGCCTAGGATACACACCATATTGGCAACAATCTTTTAGGACAGAGCTATGAGACCTACTGCTAACCATCTAGCTCTGAGAGGACCTACAGGTTGTTTTTCTACACCATTCTTTCTAGTTTACACACCTCGGAATATTTTCCAGAACTCTTTGAAGCTGCTCATTTCTCATACTAATATGTAACTTTTACAGATGAGATTTTACTCCATATTAAAATCATTTGAATAACAAATGTCTATGGTTTTTCAAACTTTTGTTCCCTATATTAGAGTTCACATGTACTGAACCAATGGGATTTTTATAACTATGCAATTAGTAGTTCATGGTTTCACAAGATTAGGATTATATGAGATGTAAAGGTTTTACAAGGTTTGACTGCGGTTTGCATCCAGGAGGAAAGTGAGTGTTTCTGTTCTGAATGAGAGGCAATTATGTGTTAGAGTGTAGGGTAGACCTAATGTCAGGGAATTACCCCCCGTGTCCTGTCTGCCTCCCCCTCTGTCTTGCTATTGCCATAAATTCCTTTTATCTTAAAATGTTTTTATGGTCTGATTGGACCATCTACTTTTCAGCTGGTCCAAGTGTCCCTGTATTGGAGGAAGTCCCGACTGATTCAGTGAAGCGAACCAGTCATGAATCAAGTCTCCATGATGATTCACTCATGCTGTTATCCAGTCCTTGGACCATGGCTTGATCAAGTTTTGGTGGTCTGTAAGAGACAGAGTGGGATAATAGCTAACATATAGGATAAGGGTGGAATACCAATGTCTATATAGGTAGAGTAGAACAGAAATCTGCTGAAAGGTGTGACCATAGAGATCCAAGGGATTCATCTGGCACCATGCAAACATGTGCATGGGCTATGTCGGTGAGACACACACACACCCTTCAGTGAGGCGGAGAGGGATTTCATTGTGTATTTACTGTTGTGAGTATCGCAGCAAAGGTGAGACAGAGGTAGTAAGGGCACAGTGAATACCCCAGAGACATTAGATTGCCAAATCAATATCGTTGCTCACTGAAATGTTACACCATCAACGTGATTGAGTTCTTGCTGATGCTGCAAAACATTTTCCTTAGGGAGCTATTCATGATGCACACACATCTATGCATTACACCACACATCTATGCATTACACCACACATCTATGCATTACACCACACATCTATACATTACACCACACAACTATGCATTACACCACACAACTATGCATTACACCACACATCTATGCATTACACCACACATCTATGCATTACACCACACATCTATGCATTACACCACACATCTATGCATTACACCACACATCTATGCATTACACCACACATCTATGCATTACACCACACAACTATATATTCATTACACCACACAACTATATATTCATTACACCACACATCTATATATTCATTACACCACACATCTATATATTCATTACACCACACATCTTTACATTCATTACACCACACATCTATACATTCATTACACCACACATCTTTACATTCATTACACCACACATCTATACATTCATTACACCACACATCTATACATTACACCACACATCTATACATTACACCACACATCTATACATTCATTACACCACACATCTTTACATTCATTACACCACACATCTATATATTCATTACACCACACATCTATACATTCATTACACCACACATCTTTACATTCATTACACCACACATCTATACATTCATTACACCACACATCTATACATTCATTACACCACACATCTATACATTACACCACACATCTATACATTACACCACACATCTATACATTCATTACACCACACATCTATACATTACACCACACATCTATACATTCATTACACCACACATCTATACATTCATTACACCACACATCTATACATTCATTACACCACACATCTATACATTCATTACACCACACATCTATACATTACACCACACATCTATACATTACACCACACATCTATACATTACACCACACATCTATACATTCATTACACCACACATCTATACATTACACCACACATCTATACATTACACCACACATCTATACATTCATTACACCACACATCTATACATTCATTACACCACACATCTATACATTACACCACACATCTATGCATTACACCACACATCTATACATTACACCACACATCTATATATTCATTACACCACACATCTTTACATTCATTACACCACACATCTATACATTCATTACACCACACATCTATACATTCATTACACCACACATCGATACATTACACCACACATCTATGCATTACACCACACATCTATACATTACACCACACATCTATGCATTACACCACACATCTTTACATTCATTACACCACACATCTATACATTCATTACACCACACATCTATACATTCATTAAACCACACATCTTTACATTCATTACACCACACATCTATACATTCATTACACCACACATCTATACATTCATTACACCACACATCTATACATTCATTACACCACACATCTATACATTCATTACACCACACATCTATACATTCATTACACCACACATCTATACATTCATTACACCACACATCTATACATTCATTACACCACACATCTATACATTACACCACACATCTATACATTACACCACACATCTATACATTCATTACAACACACATCTATACATTCATTACACCACACATCTATACATTACACCACACATCTATACATTACACCACACATCTATACATTCATTACACCACACATCTATACATTCATTACACCACACATCTATACATTCATTACACCACACATCTATACATTACACCACACATCTATACATTCATTGCACCACACATCTATGCATTACATATCTATTCATTACACCACACAGACCATGCAACCCCACACCAAAGAGGAGATGAGACCATGCAACCCCACACCAAAGAGGAGACCATTTAAAACCACACCAAAGAAGAGACTATTTAACCTCACACTAAAGAGAGGAGACCATGTAACCCCACACTACAGGAGACCATGTAACCCCACACTAAAGAGGAGAGGAGACCATGTAACCCCACACTAAAGAGGAGAGGAGACCATGTAATCTCACACTAGATAAGACCATGTAACCCCACACTTAGAGGAGAGGAGACCGTGTAACACCACACTAGAGGAGCCCATGTAACCCCACACTAAAGAGGAGAGGAGACCATGTAACACCACACTAGAGGAGCCCATGTAACCCCACACTAAAGAGGAGAGGAGACCATGTAACCCCACAATAGAGGAGACCATGTAACCCCACACTAAAGAGGAGAGGAGACCATGTAACCCCACAATAGAGGAGACCATGTAACCCCACACTAAAGAGGAGAGGAGACCATGTAACACCACACTAGAGGAGCCCATGTAACCCCACACTAAAGAGAGGAGACCATGTAACCCCACACTAGAGGAGACCATGTAACCCCACACTAAAGAGGAGAGGAGACCATGTAACCACACAATAGAGGAGACCATGTAACCCCACACTAAAGAGGAGAGGAGACCATGTAACCCCACACTAAAGAGGAGAGGAGACCATGTAATCTCACACTAGATAAGACCATGTAACCCCACACTTAGAGGAGAGGAGACCGTGTAACCCCACACTAGATAAGACCATGTAACCACACACTAGAGGAGTCCATGTAACCCCACACTAAAGAGGAAAAGTCCATGTAACCCCACACCAATGAGGAGAGGAGCCCATGTAACCCCACACTTAGAGGAGAGGAGACCGTGTAACCCCACACTAGAGGAGAGGAGACCGTGTAACCCCACACTAGAGGAGAGGAGACCGTGTAACCCCACACTAGAGGAGAGGAGACCATGTAACCCCACACTAGAGGAGAGGAGACCGTGTAACCCCACACTAGAGGAGAGGAGACCGTGTAACCCCACACTAGAGGAGAGGAGACCGTGTAACCCCACACTAGAGGAGAGGAGACCGTGGAACCCCACACTAGATAAGTCCATGTAACCCCAAACTAAAGAGGAAAAGTCCATGTAACCCCACACTAAAGAGGAAAAGTCCATGTAACCCCACACTAAAGAAAAACATTGTGGTCTGTGGCTGGTCAGATGGCAAGGCATACACATACTACACCACATCACCAACTGGGAACACTGGGTTTGATCCAAGCCGATCCAAACCCCTGGTTTAATGCTGCATATGTATATCACACTGTGGAAGCCAGGGAAGTAAAGCCATCTCACTGTAGAAAAAACAACAGGGTGGCCCAGGAGAGAGGAGAGGAAGGAGAGGATTGGGGGAGGAGAGGAGAGCTGAGGAGAGGATTGGGGGAGGAAGGAGAGCTGAGGGGAGGAAGGAGAGGATTGGGGGAGGAAGGAGAGGATTGGGAGAGGAGAGGAGAGCTGAGGAGAGGATTGGGGGAGGAGAGGAGAGCTGAGGAGAGGATTGGGGGAGGAAGGAGAGGATTGGGGGAGGAGAGAACAAGAGAGGATAGCTGAGGAGAGGATTGGGGGAGGAAGGAGAGGATTGGGAGAGGAGAGAACAAGAGAGGATAGCTGAGGGAAGGTCTGGCTGCTCCTCAGTGACTCACTAACACCAGGCTACAGCACAGAACCACCACCTCAGCACATTCATCAAATCACACCAGCACAACTAAGCTACAATCTGGAACCAGTAACAATGTACCCAAAGGATCCTGTCTCCACAGCAAGGCAGATCTTCAACCCAAAATGACCACAAGCCTCTCTCCCTGTCTCCACAGTAGATCTTCAACCCAAAATGACCACAAGCCTCTCTCCCTGTCTCCACAGCAGATCTTCAACCCAAAATGACCACAAGCCTCTCTCCCTGTCTCCACAGTAGATCTTCAACCCAAAATGACCACAAGCCTCTCTCCCTGTCTCCACAGTAGATCTTCAACCCTAAATTATCACGAGCCTCTCCCTGTCTCCACAGTAGATCTTCAACCCTAAATTATCACGAGCCTCTCCCTGTCTCCACAGCAGATATTCAACCCAAAATGATCACGAGCCTCTCCCTGTCTCCACAGCAGATATTCAACCCAAAATGATCACGAGCCTCTCACTGTCTCCACAGTAGACCTTCAACCCAAAATTATCACGAGCCTCTCTCCCTGTCTCCACAGCAGATATTCAACCCAAAATGATCACGAGCCTCTCCCTGTCTCCACAGTAGATCTTCAACCCAAAATGATCACGAGCCTCTCTCCCTGTCTCCACAGTAAATCTTCAACCCAAAATGATCACGAGCCTCTCCCTGTCTCCACAGTAGATCTTCAACCCAAAATGATCACGAGCCTCTCTCCCTGTCTCCACAGCAGATCTCCTATCTCCTATGGTCATTGTCATGCCTTCATGAGTTAGCTGTACAGCTGCTTATGCATAAAGACATGAGTTGGCTATAGAGCACAAACACATGTGGGACCAGACTTCTATTGCGACACACTGCACAACTTTAAGGCCAGTTCAAAGATTCCTTTTGATGGACATATTCAAGTCAGAAACGTTCACCCTGAGAATCCTGACCTTTCTATACTAATCAGTAAGTCATCCTGTGGCCTCCAGTATGCTGCATGTGCACCCCGTGTGCCTGCCCCAGCTCAGCAGAGTGCCTATAGGACTTCACCATGGCAAAAGTTGCTGTTTGGACAGCCTGAGAAGGTTAACGCCACTTTAACTAGCCTGTAATAGGACGTTTTCTGCTATGGCCGTGGAAACACCACTCTAACACTCCTACAGACCCCGTTAGTTGCTAATAATAAAACCACATACATAGTGATGTTGGAACTGTTTCCAGACCACTGTAACAGCATGACACCTGCATGGCTGAAGAAATATAATGAACATGTCTTTTTATGACAAACTTCTATATTTATTTACATTATTTACATATCATATTTTTCTGACTCAAAACTCTGTGAAGTCTGTGGATATAATGACAAATTAGATGGGACTGGTAAAAATGCACATGAGGGGGGGTGGGGGTACTTCAGGAGAACTCCGGGCAGAGCAAAATTCAGTTGGTGGTACAGTAACCAAAAAGGTTTAGAACCACTGATATACAGTGCATTCAGAAAGTATTCAGGGCCCTTGACTTTTTCCACATTGTTACGTTACAGCCTTATTCTAAAATTGATTACATCGATTTTTCCCTTATCAATCTACACACAATACCCCATAAAGACGAAGCAAAATACGGCTTTTAGACATTTTACAAATGTATTGAAAGTTTAAAAAAATGAAATAGCATATTTGAATAAGTATTCAGACCTCTTACTCAATTCTTTGTTGAAGCACCTTTGGCAGGAATTACAGCCTTGAGTCTCTTGGGTATGATGCCACAAGCTAAGCACACCTGTATTTGGGGAGTTTCTCCTATTCTTCTCTGCAGATCCTCTCAAGCTCTGTCAGGTTGGAAGGGGAGCGTCGCTTCACAGCTATTTTCAGGTCTCTCCAAAGTATTTCGATCTGGTTCAAGTCTGGAATCTGAGTGGGCCACTCAAGGACATTCAGAGACTTGTCCTGAAGCCACTCCTGTGTTGTCTTGGCTGTGTGCTTAGCGTTGTTGTCTTGTTGGAAGGTGAACCTTCACTTCTGGGGTCCTGAGCGCTCTGGAGCAGGTTTTTATCAAGGATCTTTCTGTACTTTGCTCCTTTCATCTATCCCTCGATCCTGACTAGTCTACCAGTCCCTGCCGCTGAAAAATGAAATCAAATTTATTGATATAACCCTTCATACATCAGCTGATATCTCAAAGTGCTGTACAGAAACCCTGCCTAAAACCCCAAACAGCAAAGCAATGCAGGTGTAGAAGCACGTTGGCTAGGAAAAAAAACCTAGAAAGGCCAAAACCTAGGAAGAAACCTAGAGAGGACCCAGGCTATGAGGGGTGGCTAGTCCTCTTCTGGCTGTGCCGGGTGGAGATTATAACAGAACATGGCCAAGATGTTCAAATATTCATAAATGACCAGCATGGTCAAATAATAATAATCACAGTAGTTGTCGAGGGTGCAGCAAGTCAGCACCTCAGGAGTAAATGTCAGTTGGATTTTCATAGCCGATCATTAAGAGTATCTCTACCGCTCCTGCTGTCTCTAGAGAGTTGAAAACAGCAGGTCTGGGACAGGTAGCACATCCGGTGAACAGGTCAGTGTTCCATAGCCGCAGGCAGAACAGTTGAAACTGGAGCAGCAGCACGGCCAGGTGGACTGGGGACAGCAAGGAGTCATCATGCCAGGTAGTCCTGAGGCATGGTCCTAGGGCTCAGGTCCTCCGAGCGAGAGAAAGAAAGAGAGAATTAGAGAGAGCATACTTAAATTCACACAGGACACTGGATAAGACAGGAGAAGTACTCCAGATCTAACAGACTGAACCTAGCCCCCCGACACAAACTACTGTAGCATAAATACTGGAGGCTGAGACAGGAGGGGTCAGGAGACACTTTGGCTCCATCTGATGATACCCCCGGACAGAGCCAAACAGGCAGGATATAACCCCACCCACTTTGCCAAAGCACAGCCCCCACACCACTAGAGGGATATCTTCAACCACTAACTTACCATCCTGAGACAAGGCTGAGTATAGCCCACAAAGATCACCGCCACGGCACAACCCAAGGGGGGTCGCCAACCCAGACAGGAAGATCACGTCAGTGACTCAACCCACTCAAGGTGACGCACCCCTCCTAGGGACGGCATGGAAGAGCACCAGTAAGCCAGTGACTCAGCCCCTGTAATAGGGTTAGAGGCAGAGAATGCCAGTGGAGAGAGGGGAACCGGCCAGGCAGAGACAGCAAGGGCGGTTCGTTGCTCCAGAGCCTTTCCGTTCACCTTCACACTCCTGGGCCAGACTACACTCAATCATATGACCCACTGAAGAGATGAGTCTTCAGTAAAGACTTAAAGGTTGAGACCGAGTCTGCGTCTCTCACATGGTTAGGCAGACCATTCCATAAACATGTAGCTCTATAGGAGAAAGCCCTGCCTACAGCTGTTTGCTTAGAAATTCTAGGGACAATTAGGAGGCCTGCGTCTTGTGACCGTAGCGTACGTGTAGGTATGTACACAGGACCAAATCGGAAAGATAGGTAGGAGCAAGCCCATGTCATGCTTTGTAGGTTAGCAGTAAAACCTTGAAATCAGCCCTTGCCTTAACAGGAAGCCAGTGTAGGGAGGCTAGCACTGGAGTAATATGATCAAATTTTTTGGTTCTAGTCAGGATTCTAGCAGCCGTATTTAGCACTAAATGAAGTTTATTTAGTGCTTTATCCGGGTAGCCGGAAAGTAGAGCATTGCAGTAGTCTAACATAGAAGTAACAAACGCATGGATTAATTTTTCTGCATCATTTTTGGACATAAAGTTTCTGATTTTTGCAATGTTTCGTAGATGGAAAAAAGCTGTCCTTGAAACAGTCTTGATAAGTTCGTCAAAAGAGAGATCAGGGTCCAGAGTAACGCCGAGGTCCTTCACAGTTTTTGTTTGAGACGACTGTACAACCTTCAAGATTAATTGTCAGATTCAACAGAAGATCTCTTTGTTTCTCGGGACCTAGAACAAGCATCTCTGTTTTGTCCGAGTTTAAAAGTAGAAAGTTTGCAGCCATCCACTTCCTTATGTCTGAAACACAGGCTTCTAGCGAGGGCAATTTTGGGGCTTCACCGTGTTTCATTGAAATGTACAGCTGTGTGTCATCCGCATAGCAGTGAAAGTTAACATTATGATTTCAAATGACATCCCCAAGAGGTAAAATATATAGTGAAAACAATAGTGGTCCTAAAACAGAACATTGAGGAACACCGAAATGTACAGTTGATTTGTCAGAGGACAAACCATTCACAGAGACAAGCGGATATCTTTCCGACAGATAAAAAACATCCCCACTGCATGATGCTGCCACCATGCTTCACCATAGGGATGGTGCCAGGTTTCCTCCAGGCGTGACGATTGACATTCAGGCCAAAGAGTTCTATCTTGGTTTCATCAGACCAGAGAATCTTTTTTCTCATGATCTGAGGGTCCTTTCGGTGCCTTTTGGCAAACTCCAAGCAGACCGTTGTGCTTTTTAATGAGGAATGGCTTCCGTCTGGCCACTCTACCATGAAGGCCTGAGTGGTGGAGTGCTGCAGAGATGGTTGTCCTTCTGGAAGGTTCTCCCATCTCCACAGAGGAACTCTGGAGCTCTGTCAGAGTGACCATTGGCTTCTTGGTCACCTCCCTGACCAAGGCCCTTCTCCCCCGATTGCTAAGCTTGGCCGGACAGCCAGCTCAAGGAAGAGTCTTGGTGGTTCCAAACTTCTTCCATTTAAGAATTATGGAGGCCACTGTATTCTTGGGAACCTTCAATGCTGCAGAAATGTTTTGGTATCCTTCCCCAGATCTGAGCCTCGACACAATCCTGTCTCTGAGCTCTAATAACAATTCCTTCCACCTCATGGCATAGTTTTTGCTCAGACATGCACTGTCAATTGTGGGACCTTACATAAAAAGTGTATGCCTTTCCAAATCATGTCCAATCAATTGAATTTACCACAGGTGGACTCCAATCAAGTTGTAAACTCAGCAAAAAAAGAAACGTCCCTTTTTCAGGATCCTGTCTTTCAAAGATAGTCCATAAAAATCCAAATAACTTCACAGATCTTCATTGTAAAGGGTTTAAACACTGTTTCCCATGCTTTTTCAATGAACCATGAACAATTAATGAACATGCACCTGTGGAACGGTCGTTAAGACACTAACAGCTTACAGACGGTAGGCAATTAAGGTCACAGTTATGAAAACTTAGGACACTAAAAGGCCTTTCTACTGACTCTGAAAAACACCAAAATAAAGATGCCCAGGGTTCCTGGTCATCTGCGTGAATGTGCCTTAGGCATGCTGCAAGGAGGCATGAGGACTGCAGATGTGGCCAGGGCAATAAATTGCAATTTCCGTACTGTGAGACGCCTAAGACAGCGCTACAGGGAGACAGGACGGAGAGCTGATAGTCCTCGCAGTGGCAGACGACGTGTAACAACACCTGTAAAGGATCGGTACATCTGAACAGCACACCTGCGGGACAGGTACAGGATGGCAACAACAACTGCCCGAGTTACACCAGGAATGCACAATCCCTCCATCAGTGCTCAGACTGTCCGCAATAGGCTGAGAGAGAGAGCCCGGATCACAAACCCTTTGAGCACGTCTGGGACCTGTTTGATCGGAGAGTGAGGACTAGGGCCATTCCTCCCAGAAATGTTCGGGAACTTTCAGGTGCCTTGGTGGAAGAGTGGGGTAACATCTCACAGCAAGAACTGGCAGTCCATGAGGAGGAGACTGCACTGCAGTACTTAATGCAGCTGGTGGCCACAACAGATACTGACTGTTCATTTTGATTTTGACCCCTCTCCCCGTTGATCAGGGACACACTATTCAATTTATGTTAGTCACATGTTTGTGGAACTTGTTTGGTTTATGTCTTAGTTGTGAATCTTATGTTCATTCAAATATTTACACGTGTTAAGTTAGCTGAAAATGAACACAGTTGACAGTGAGAGGACGTTTCTTTTTTTGCTGAGTTTAGAAACATCTCAAGGATGATCAATGGAAACAAGATGCTCCTCAGCTCAATTTTGAATCTCATAGCAAAGGTTCTGAATACCTATGTAAATAAGGTATTTCTGTTTACATTTTGTATAGATTTATAAACATTTCTAAAAACCTGTTTTCACTTTGTCATTCTAGGGTATTGTGTGTAAATTGATGAGGGAAATGTTTTATTTAATCCATTTTAGAATAAGGCTGTAACAACAAATGTGTAACAGTATAGCTTCCATCCCTCCCCTCACCTGCATCGTATCCCATCGCGCCACAA
The DNA here is from genome assembly GCF_002021735.2 of Oncorhynchus kisutch. NCBI lineage: Eukaryota > Metazoa > Chordata > Actinopteri > Salmoniformes > Salmonidae > Oncorhynchus > Oncorhynchus kisutch. The sequence goes on from NC_034184.2 coordinate 607,559, forward strand.
AAGCCGCGGCCCTTGCAGAGCAAGGGGAACAACTACTTCAAGGTCTCAGAGCGAGTGACGTCACCAATTGAAACGCTATTAGCGCGCACCACCGCTAACTAGCTAGCCATTTCACATCGGTTACACATGGACCCCGCAAGGAAACGCCATTTGGAACCCCACTTTACCTCAGCTGCCAGGTAGCCTCCTGTGATGAGCATATATTCTGAGAACTGGATTTGCTGTCTCCACTGGGTCTGGAGTGATTCCTGAAACGAAACACAAGAGGGTGCTTGGGACCTCCCAAGTGGCGCAGCGGTCTAACGAGTCACTACAGGCGTCACTACAGACCCCGGTTCGATCCCGGACTGTGTCACAGCCGGCCGCTACCGGGAGACCCATGAGACGGCACTCTCCCAATTGGATAGCAAGAAATTGTTGAGAAAGAGATAACGGGTACTCGGGGTCATGAATATGACATATGGCTATTGAGTAATTGGTGCACAGTCAGACACAGCATATTACAATATACCCCAAACCTCCTACAGTCAGACACAGCATATTACTATATAACCCAAACCTCCTACAGTCAGACACAGCATATTACAATATACCCCAAACCTCCTACAGTCAGACACAGCATATTACTATATAACCCCAAACCTCCTACAGTCAGACACAGCATATTACTATATAACCCAAACCTCCTACAGTCAGACACAGTATATTACTATATAACCCAAACCTCCTACAGCATATGACTATATAACCCAAACCTCCTACAATCAGACACAGCATATTACAATATAACCCAAACCTCCTACAGTCAGACACAGCATATTACTATATAACCCAAACCTCCTACAGTCAGACACAGCATATTACAATATACCCCAAACCTCCTACAGTCAGACACAGCATATTACTATATAACGCAAACCTCAAACAGCATATTACTATATAACCCAAACCTCCTACAGTCAGACACAGCATATTACTATATAACCCCAAACCTCCTACAGCATATTACTATATAACGCAAACCTCCTACAGCATATTACTATATAACCCAAACCTCCTACAGTCAGACACAGCATATTACTATATAACCCCAAACCTCCTACAGTCAGACACAGCATATTACTATATAACCCCAAACCTCCTACAGTCAGACACAGCATATTACTATATAACCCAAACCTCCTACAGTCAGACACAGCATATTACTATATAACCCAAACCTCCTACAGCATATGACTATATAACCCAAACCTCCTACAATCAGACACAGCATATTACAATATAACCCAAACCTCCTACAGTCAGACACAGCATATTACTATATAACCCAAACCTCCTACAGTCAGACACAGTATATTACTATATAACCCAAACCTCCTACAGCATATGACTATATAACCCAAACCTCCTACAATCAGACACAGCATATTACAATATAACCCAAACCTCCTACAGTCAGACACAGCATATTACAATATACCCCAAACCTCCTACAGTCAGACACAGCATATTACTATATAACGCAAACCTCCTACAGCATATTACTATATAACCCAAACCTCCTACAGTCAGACACAGCATATTACTATATAACCCCAAACCTCCTACAGCATATTACTATATAACGCAAACCTCCTACAGCATATTACTATATAACCCAAACCTCCTACAGTCAGACACAGCATATTACTATATAACCCAAACCTCCTACAGTCAGACACAGCATATGACTATATAACCCAAACCTCCTACAATCAGACACAGCATATTACTATATAACCCAAACCTCCTACAGTCAGACACAGCATATTACAATATACCCCAAACCTCCTACAGTCAGACACAGCATATTACTATATAACCCCAAACCTCCTACAGTCAGACACAGCATATTACTATATAACCCCAAACCTCCTACAGTCAGACACAGCATATTACTATATAACGCAAACCTCCTACAGCATATTACTATATAACCCAAACCTCCTACAGTCAGACACAGCATATTACTATATAACGCAAACCTCCTACAGCATATTACTATATAACCCAAACCTCCTACAGTCAAACACAGCATATTACTATATAACCCAAACCTCCTACAGTCAGACACAGCATATGACTATATAACCCAAACCTCCTACAGTCAGACACAGCATATTACTATATAACCCAAACCTCCTACAGTCAGACACAGCATATTACTATATAACCCAAACCTCCAACAGTCAGACACAGCATATTACAATATACCCCAAACCTCCTACAGTCAGACACAGCATATTACTATATAACGCAAACCTCCTACAGCATATTACTATATAACCCAAACCTCCTACAGTCAGACACAGCACATTACTATATAACCCCAAACCTCCTACAGTCAGACACAGCATATTACTATATAACCCCAAACCTCCTACAGTCAGACACAGCATATTACTATATAACCCAAACCTCCTACAGTCAGACACAGCATATTACTATATAACCCCAAACCTCCTACAGTCAGACACAGCATATTACTATATAACCCAAACCTCCTACAGTCAGACACAGCATATTACTATATAACCCAAACCTCCTACAGTCAGACACAGCATATTACAATATAACCCCAAACCTCCTACAGTCAGACACAGCATATTACTATATAACCCCAAACCTCCTACAGTCAGACACAGCATATTACTATATAACCCCAAACCTCCTACAGTCAGACACAGCATATTACTATATAACCCAAACCTCCTACAGTCAGACACAGCATATTACTATATAACCCCAAACCTCCTACAGTCAGACACAGCATATTACTATATAACCCAAACCTCCTACAGTCAGACACAGCATATTACTATATAACCCAAACCTCCTACAGTCAGACACAGCATATTACTATATAACCCAAACCTCCTACAGTCAGACACAGCATATTACAATATAACCCCAAACCTCCTACAGTCAGACACAGCATATTACTATATAACCCCAAACCTCCTACAGTCAGACACAGCATATTACAATATAACCCAAACCTCCTACAGTCAGACACAGCATATTACTATATAACCCCAAACCTCCTACAGTCAGACACAGCATATTACTATATAACCCAAACCTCCTACAGTCAGACACAGCATATTACTATATAACCCAAACCTCCTACAGTCAGACACAGCATATTACAATATAACCCAAACCTCCTACAGCATATGACTATATAACCCAAACCTCCTACAGTCAGACACAGCATATTACTATATAACCCAAACCTCCTACAGTCAGACACAGCATATTACAATATAACGCAAACCTCCTACAGCATATGACTATATAACCCAAACCTCCTACAATCAGACACAGCATATTACAATATAACCCAAACCTCCTACAGTCAGACACAGCATATTACTATATAACCCCAAACCTCCTACAGTCAGACACAGCATATTACTATATAACCCAAACCTCCTACAGTCAGACACAGCATATTACTATATAACCCCAAACCTCCTACAGTCAGACACAGCATATTACTATATAACCCCAAACCTCCTACAGTCAGACACAGCATATTACTATATAACCCCAAACCTCCTACAGTCAGACACAGCATATTACAATATAACCCAAACCTCCTACAGTCAGACACAGCATATTACTATATAACCCCAAACCTCCTACAGTCAGACACAGCATATTACTATATAACCCAAACCTCCTACAGTCAGACACAGCATATTACTATATAACCCAAACCTCCTACAGTCAGACACAGCATATTACAATATAACCCAAACCTCCTACAGCATATGACTATATAACCCAAACCTCCTACAGTCAGACACAGCATATTACTATATAACCCAAACCTCCTACAGTCAGACACAGCATATTACAATATAACGCAAACCTCCTACAGCATATGACTATATAACCCAAACCTCCTACAATCAGACACAGCATATTACAATATAACCCAAACCTCCTACAGTCAGACACAGCATATTACTATATAACCCCAAACCTCCTACAGTCAGACACAGCATATTACTATATAACCCCAAACCTCCTACAGTCAGACACAGCATATTACTATATAACCCCAAACCTCCTACAGTCAGACACAGCATATTACTATATAACCCCAAACCTCCTACAGTCAGACACAGCATATTACTATATAACCCAAACCTCCTACAGTCAGACACAGCATATTACTATATAATCCAAATCTCCTACAGAACATAACTCAAAGTGTTCTGATTCCATCTAGTGGTAAAATGTAAGGAAAAACACTTTCATATTTGAGCTTTTTGTCTGATACTCATAAAGGGAGAGAAAATATGATAAATAAGTTAAAGTTCCAAAAGTTATGTGAAAATGGAAATGTGTATTTGGCTTGCAGGCTAAAACACATCACAGGAAACCAACAAATCCCCTCCATAACTACTGTACTATCTTGCCTACCCTACTACACCACCAGTCTGTGGGGCCACTGTGTACAGGTGCCTTTGGTGTCATTGATGCACCTTGTGAAGGTCCAGTCTGGCCACCAAATGACATATGTGGTCCACAGGAAGAGTTTGTGTGTGTATGTCTCTGTGTGTGTATATGTGTGTGTGTCAAAGAAGGATGGTGGGAGGAGCTATAGGAGGATGAGCTCATTGTAATAGCTGGAATGGAATTGATGGAACGGAAGTCAAACATGTGGCTTCCATATACTTGATGTGTTTGATACCATTCCATTTATTCCATTGCAGCCATTACAATGAGCCCATCCTCCAAAAGCTCATCCCACCAGCCTCCTCTGGTGTGTGTGTCCCACCAACCTGTCCATCAGCAGAACCAGTGACCAGCTGCCTGCTCTTCTCCAAGAGGAACACACTGAGTAATGGAGAGGAACAGACTGAGTAATGGAGAGGAACACACTGAGTAATGGAGAGGAACACACTGAGTAATGGAGAGGAACACACTGAGTAATGGAGAGGAACACACTGAGTAATGGAGAGGAACACACTGAGTAATGGAGAGGAACACACTGAGTAATGGAGAGGAACACACTGAGTAATGGAGAGGAACACACTGAGTAATGGAGAGGAACACACTGAGTAATGGAGAGGAACACACTGAGTAATGGAGAGGAACACACTGAGTAATGGAGAGGAACACACTGAGTAATGGAGAGGAACACACTGAGTAATGGAGAGGAACACACTGAGTAATGGAGAGGAACAGAGGAAGAAACATATAGTTAACATGCCACTAAGTATTATTTACTAAATATTCAACCAAATGTCCCTCAAACTGGTGTCTCCACATAGCCTACCTGACCATACAGCACACTGATAGAGAACTACCTGTCCATACAGCACACTGATAGAGAACTACCTGTCCATACAGCACACTGATAGAGAACTACCTGTCCATACAGCACACTGATAGAGAACTACCTGACCATACAGCACACTGATAGAGAACTACCTGACCATACAGCACACTGATAGAGAACTACCTGACCATACAGCACACTGATAGAGAACTACCTGACCATACAGCACACTGATAGAGAACTACCTGACCATACAGCACACTGATAGAGAACTACCTGACCATACAGCACACTGATAGAGAACTACCTGTCCATACAGCACACTGATAGAGAACTGCCTGACCATACAGCACACTGATAGAGAACTACCTGTCCATACAGCACACTGATAGAGAACTACCTGTCCATACAGCACACTGATAGAGAACTACCTGACCATACAGCACACTGATAGAGAACTACCTGTCCATACAGCACACTGATAGAGAACTACCTGTCCATACAGCACACTGATAGAGAACTACCTGTCCATACAGCACACTGATAGAGAACTACCTGTCCATACAGCACACTGATAGAGAACTACCTGTCCATACAGCACACTGATAGAGAACTACCTGTCCATACAGCACACTGATAGAGAACTACCTGACCATACAGCACACTGATAGAGAACTACCTGTCCATACAGCACACTGATAGAGAACTACCTGTCCATACAGCACACTGATAGAGAACTACCTGACCATACAGCACACTGATAGAGAACTACCTGTCCATACAGCACACTGATAGAGAACTACCTGTCCATACAGCACACTGATAGAGAACTACCTGTCCATACAGCACACTGATAGAGAACTACCTGTCCATACAGCACACTGATAGAGAACTACCTGTCCATACAGCACACTGATAGAGAACTACCTGACCATACAGCACACTGATAGAGAACTACCTGACCATACAGCACACTGATAGAGAACTACCTGACCATACAGCACACTGATAGAGAACTACCTGACCATACAGCACACTGATAGAGAACTACCTGTCCATACAGCACACTGATAGAGAACTACCTGTCCATACAGCACACTGATAGAGAACTACCTGTCCATACAGCACACTGATAGAGAACTACCTGACCATACAGCACACTGATAGAGAACTACCTGACCATACAGCACACTGATAGAGAACTACCTGTCCATACAGCACACTGATAGAGAACTACCTGACCATACAGCACACTGATAGAGAACTACCTGACCATACAGCACAACTGGTAGTCCTATCATTTGTAGTAGACAGCTACAGCTGACAGACTGGTAGTCCTATCATTTGTAGTAGACAGCTACAGCTGACAGACTGGTAGTCCTATCATTTGTAGTAGACAGCTACAGCTGACAGACTGGTAGTCCTATCATTTGTAGTAGACAGCTACAGCTGACAGACTGGTAGTCCTATCATTTGTAGTAGACAGCTACAGCTGACAGACTGGTAGTCCTATCATTTGTAGTAGACAGCTACAGCTGACAGACTGGTAGTCCTATCATTTGTAGTAGACAGCTACAGCTGACAGACTGGTAGTCCTATCATTTGTAGTAGACAGCTACAGCTGACAGACTGGTAGTCCTATCATTTGTAGTAGACAGCTACAGCTGACAGACTGGTAGTCCTATCATTTGTAGTAGACAGCTACAGCTGACAGACTGGTAGTCCTATCATTTGTAGTAGACAGCTACAGCTGACAGACTGGTAGTCTGAATACAGTCGTATTCTACCCGAATAAGTTAGTCAGCAACATAGGCATCCACCTTAAAACAACTTCATGTTAATTGAATCTCTAGCAAGCTAGCTACCTAGCTATAGCTAATTGCTCACATCACCTACTTACTGGCAACCAGCCTACTACCAATCTGTGCTACTACGATGTGTGTCAAAAAAATAGTATTGAGGAGGGTTGCCTGGACGCAAGGGAGAACATATATGACCATATTAGAGACACATTTTTCCCTCAGATTACACAGACCCAAAGAATTAAAAAACAAACCCGATTTTGATAAACTCCCATATCTACTGTGTGAAATACCACAGTGTGCAATCACAGCAGCAAGATTTGTGACCTGTTGCCACAAGAAAAGGTCAACCAGTGAAGAACAAATACAACCCATATTTATGCTTATTTATTTTCCCTTTTGTACTTTAACCAATTGCACATCGTTAAAACACTGTATATATACATAATATGACCTTTGAAATGTCTTTATTGTTTTGGAACTTCTGTATGTGTAATGTTTCCCGTTCATTTTTATTGTTTATTTCACTTTTGTATATTATCTATCTCACTTGCTTTGGCAATGTTAACATGTTTCCCATGCCAATAAAGCTCTTTGAATTGAACAGCAGATGGTTGTGGTCTTGACTTGTAAAAGAGCAGTTATTGCATCTACCACCAGGTGGTAGTGTTGTCATGTGCATGGTTTTTAGTGCGCTTGCCGTCTACTTTTTCTTCTTTGAGATTGCATCCAACTTTTAGGTGCATAAACCTCCACCGTACTGAAGTGTGAGGCCAGTCACGGCCTACCTACATCCAATTCAGGTACTACAAAATGACCCTGCCAACTATTAATCCTCACAACACCCCATTCCACTAATTTATCCTATCTAATCCTACTCCAGGCTAACGGTCTGGGAGGACAGAACAAGACCAATCAACAGCCCCCTCAACACTTCTGCAGTAAAACCTTGCAATCCCAAATACTTCTGCAGCTGCCACCACAACCTCACATTTTCTGTGACTTACTGTACGATCCATTTCTGCAGTACAGTTGACAACCATGGCTATGAATCCTGTTTGGCCCTGTCCGGGGGTGTCCTCGGATGGGGCCACAGTGTCTCCTGACCCCTCCTGTCTCAGGCTCCAGTATTTATGCTGCAGTAGTTTATGTGTCGGGGGGCTGGGGTCAGTTTGTTATATCTGGAGTACTTCTCCTGTCCTATTCGGTGTCCTGTGTGAATCTAAGTGTGCGTTCTCTAATTCTCTCCTTCTCTCTTTCTTTCTCTCTCTCGGAGGACCTGAGCCCTAGGACCATGCCCCAGGACTACCTGACATGATGACTCCTTGCTGTCCCCAGTCCACCTGGCCATGCTGCTGCTCCAGTTTCAACTTCCACCTGATTGTGCTGCTGCTCCAGTTTCAACTGTTCTGCCTTATTATTATTCGACCATGCTGGTCATTTATGAACATTTGAACATCTTGGCCATGTTCTGTTATAATCTCCACCCGGCACAGCCAGAAGAGGACTGGCCACCCCACATAGCCTGGTTCCTCTCTAGGTTTCTTCCTAGGTATTGGCCTTTCTAGGGAGTTTTTCCTAGCCACCGTGCTTCTACACCTGCATTGCTTGCTGTTTGGGGTTTTAGGCTGGGTTTCTGTACAGCACTTTGAGATATCAGCTGATGTACGAAGGGCTATATAAATAAATTTGATTTGATATGAATACTAAGAAACCCACTCTACCACTCTTCTTCCGAACACTCTCTATTAGTATCTGCCTACTCACAGGAATCCTGTCAGGATCCCTCACCCTGTACACATCTTCCTCTACCACTCTCTTCACTGCTTCAGCATACAACACTTTCTGTACTAATCTGAGCCTCTTCAACATTTAATGCCACCAATGTTATCACACCTTTGAATGGAACCCTGCTCCAGAGGTGCTCTAGCCTTCAATGGGTCAGGTACGCTTTATACCAGTGGTCACCAACCGGTCATCGTGATCTCCAAGGCATTCCTAGTGAATGGAACCCTGCTCCAGAGGTGCTCTAGCCTTCAATGGGTCAGGTATGCTTTATACCAGTGGTCACCAACCGGTCATCGTGATCTCCAAGGCATTCCTAGTGAATGGAACCCTGCTCCAGAGGTGCTCTAGCCTTCAATGGGTCAGGTACGCTTTATACCAGTGGTCACCAACCGGTCATCGTGATCTCCAAGGCATTCCTAGTCAATCTCCAAACATTTCTGTAGAAAATCCAATGATAAAGGCATAAAGGCTTGAGCTCCTTTTATGTTGGTTATGTTTGTGTGTTGCTCTGTTGACGGTAGGTGCTCCTGATTCAGAAGCCCTGCTGCACCTGGTAGGCAAAGTGTTGCCATTTTCAACCATTTCATTTCTCTGAAATGACAAACTCCGCCTACCCAGCAGACCTGGAGATCTGTGGCTAAATCAAGTGTGCTTACTGCTCTGGCCAATCGAATAGCTCAAATGCCTACCTACAGCTTCCATGACCCCGGCTACAGCATGGTTTGATACAGGCCTACATTAGATTTAATAACTTTTAAAACTATGACCAGAGGGAGACTGTCAAAGAGCTGCTGTTTTTATGAGTGAGTTCATGTCAAACTTTTATTCAGCACTGTCACCACTATTACAATACATAAAATACGCTTCTCTCTACTTCCAATCGAGCTGCAGCTGCAATTAATTAGTAGCCAAGTGTATCGATAGCCCTGCGTTTGAATTATTATTAGCACCTCGTTTGGTCTATTTTAATATAGAGGAATATTTGTATTTATTAGGGATCCCCATTAGTTCCTGCCAACACATTAAGGCACTTACATTAAATATAAAACAAAATATAAACCAGTGCATCATATAACATTATTACACCACTACATATCTACCATACAAAATATATAATACCACCATACAACCTTGTTTCAATGTACGTGTGGGTAGAGTGCTGTGTACCTGTGTGTCTCTTCAAAGTCCCCCCTGTTCCATAAGGTGTATTTTTATTGGAGGGTTTTCATCTGATTCTACTGCTTGTATCAGTTACCTGATGTGGAATGGAGTTCCATATAGTCATGGCTCTATTTGTAGTACTGCCTCCCATAGTCTGTTCTGGACTTGGAGATTGTGAAGAGACCTCTGGTGGCATGTCTTGTGGGGTATGTATAGGTGTCTGAGCTGTGTGCTAGTAGTTTAAACAGACAGCTCAGTACATTCAGCATGTCAACACTTTTGACAAAAAAAAAGTAGTGATGAAGTCAATCTCTCCTCCACTTTGAGCCATGAGAGATTTACATGCAAATCATTGTTAGCTCCGCGTGTAGGCCGTCATTGTAAATAAGAATTTGTTCTTAACCGACTTGCCTGGTTAAATAAGGTAAAAAATAAATTAAATGTGCATTTAAGGGTCAGCCGTGCTGCCCTGTTCTATTTCACTTTCTCTGTCCCCTCGCTCTGGTCAGTCTCACCATCAGATGGAAGACTGTCCCCTCGCTCTGTTCAGTCTCACCATCAGATGGAAGACTGTCCCCTCGCTCTGGTCAGTCTCACCATCAGATGGAAGACTGTCCTCTCGCTCTGGTCAGTCTCACCATCAGATGGATGACTGTCCTCTCGCTCTGGTCAGTCTCACCATCAGATGGAAGACTGTCCCCTCGCTCTGGTCAGTCTCACCATCAGATGGAAGACTGTCCCCTCGCTCTGGTCAGTCTCACCATCAGATGGATGACTGTCCCCTCGCTCTGGTCAGTCTCACCATCAGATGGAAGACTGTCCCCTCGCTCTGGTCAGTCTCACCATCAGATGGAAGACTGTCCCCTCGCTCTGGTCAGTCTCACCATCAGATGGAAGACTGTCCCCTCGCTCTGGTCAGTCCCACCATCAGATGGAAGACTGTCCCCTCGCTCTGGTCAGTCTCACCATCAGATGGAAGACTGTCCCCTCGCTCTGGTCAGTCTCACCATCAGATGGAAGACTGTCCCCTCGTTAGATATTACTGCACTGCTGGAGCTAGGAACACAAGCATTTTGCTCCACCAGCAATAACATCTGCTAAACATGTGTACTGTATGTAACCAATAAAATGTGATTTGATTTGGGCTCCCAGTGCAGCTTTAATTCTGGGCTATTATATGGTAGTTCCTTGTCTGTATGTTCCTCGGTCAGAACAGGTAAACGGCCTTCATGGAATATCTTCATTTATCCACCATCTTTGCCCAGAACTTAATCGCACAGCTGACCAAATTATGCAAGATTTGATTTGTTTAAAACTTTTTTTATTTCATAGTTTTGATGTCTTCACTATTATATTACAATGTAGAAAATAGTAAAAATAAAGAAACCCTTGAGTAGATGTGTCCACACTTTTGACTGGTACTGTATATAATAAAACACCCTTCCAACTAACCGTAAACTCATTAAAAAATATTCCGCTACTTTGACACTATCTGCTCCTGCACCATGCCGACAGCTTGGGAGGACGGGACACCACTGCTCAACATACTCTAACTTTTCTGAAGTAAAATCTTGCATACCTAAATACTTCTCTGCAGCTGCCACTACAACATCAATTTTCTGTGATTTATGTTCCATTTCTGCAGTACAGTTGATAACCATTGCTATGAACACTAAGAAGCCAACCTTACTGAAGCATATATGTAAGTTTGAGCAAAATGTAGTTTTCTAGAAACAATTGGTCTGACGGTTTCCTGGGGATCAGACTGGTGAATTTGGAACCCAGGCAAGTCTGATGTACCATCGGCCTCCCTCCTTGCTTGCAGGAACAACAGAGGACATGGAGGACACACCCACCAGCCTAGTTGTGCCACGTAATAAGGATACCTGGACCACCTATTCAGATGTGCCTTTTGTTAAGTAAATCAGGTGATACACGATGCTAGGGAGGCTGGAGAGGGTTTTTATTCACCATTAATGGGGGAAGTGAAAATCTGACCCAAGATCAACTCTCAGGGTAACATCAACCTACTCCTAATGGCTCTCTCTGGGTATTGCCTCTGTTCATTATACATGTTGCCAGAGGGACCATGTTATAGTATTATGTACTAGCTAGGTACTGTATGTTCATGAAAACATGAACAAATGAATGATTTTATAGCTACTGCGATTGAAAACGTATTTTTTCATAACATCACAATCTAATATGACCATTTTGTACTTGTTAAAGGGGTGAGGCTCCATTCAGACAGTGTTGAGAACAGAGGTCAGTACTGGGGTCCCATGTGGCTCAGTGTTTTAGTTGTGATAATTGCATTGTTTGCTCTATAACCTGTTAGTCCATATGCCTTGCCACCGTGATATATAGGCCTAAGGCAGAGACAATAATTAGACAGTTCAACCAACCTTTGTTTTATCGGATAGACACCTGTCCAGTGAAGTCCACAAAGCATACTGTATGTACAGTAACAGACAGTTACATGACCTACAGCATGGTCAAGTAAGTTAATGTTTTTGTCATTTTCGTGCCACTATACTAACTATTGATTTAGAACCACAGAGCGTTACCTGCCTCCACTATTCCAGCACTATTTCAACGTCAACATCATCTAATCACCTCTGCTTAGTCTAATACAACTAAAAGATAGCAAAACAATTTAGTCCAATCAATGTAAGCTAAAATGTTGTCTGTCCATGGTTCTGATTTCTGTGTGCGTGCGTGCGTGCGTGCTTGCAAGTAAGTAGACTCACCCTACTTGTAGAAAACGCCAATGCCATCCTCTTCTCTTTCACGTTGACAAAATGGTCTATCACTCTCATACAGTACACACGTTACATTTTTGTTGTCCTAGGCTACCTGGCTAAAATGCTTGCTCGCTAGCCTATCTTCCATTCATGGGCAACGTTAGCTAGGTAACGTTATCTTTCTACATCTAGCTACACAACTTCCATCCTTTCAGACCAGGGGCACAACAATGCATGAATTAGTGGTTGGATCCAAATTGCCGTTATAATCATTGGCCAGTATGGAGAATTAAGTAAAACCACAAGTTCAAATCCCTATCTCCATCCATGGCTAATTTAGGAAAGGGACCATTTTAGTTAGCTGACTAGCTAGTCACCGGAGGAAAATATTACAACGAGATACAACAATTCACGTTTTTCTGTCAATAATGTATGCTCTCAATGGGATTTGATAGGAGTGATGCCAAATTCAAGCTGGCTCCCCTTCACACTTTTTTTGGGTGGACCATTCACAGTTGAGCTCGCTCAGTTTGGCTCAACGCTGATTGGTTAATATGTTATATTTTTTTCTCAAGGGAGGCCAGATGCTCGCTGGCTTCCCTTGCCTTCAATGCTCTGGGCGGCAACAATGCCATACTTGTTTGGATCAGACAGCACCAGATAGTTGACCTACACGAAGAGAGACAGAGGGGCGCTGTTTCACTCGCTCGGATGCTTTCTCCTGTGAGATACATTCAGCCTCTAGCGAATTGAAGGAAAATGATGAAACACAGAGACGAAAGATACAATCATTTATATAGAGACAACGTTGCACACAGAATGGAACCATATTGTTGAAAATGTTTTTTTTGTTTGTTATTGTCTTCAGAAAGAGAAAACATTGCACACAGAACGAGTTTTAGTTTTATTATTCCACAGATAAAACTGACAAAATGCAGAATTTACATTATTAATAATTGCAAAACACTCATTTAAAGTACATAAGACATAATACATTACACGAATAGAATACAGAACACTTGAAACATTATAGGACATATATCATGATGGAAATGGAAATATTAAAACGTGATATCCTTCACCAGGCGCACTGCAGCCTGCTCTTGCCTGCTCTGCAGTGACAGGAGCTGTGGTTGGACTACTCCACCTCTGGAGATGATCCTCAAGGCCCTCCTCTTCATCCAACTAACAGCATCCCACCATATTCCAGAGAAGGGCTGACCAGTGTAGTGTTGACTTTGACCAGATCTTCAGTGGGTAGGCCATTTCTGGCAAGAACAGTCAAAGTGCAGGTGTTTTGATGCCTTCCTCACTGACTGCTCCACATTGGACCATATTGCTGAAAACATTTATTTTTTTGTTACATTGTCTTCAGAAAGAGACAACGCTGCACACAGAATGGGACAATATTGTTAAAAACGTTTATTTATTTCTACATTGTATTCAGAAACAGACAAGGTTAAGGGTTGAAGGCAAGTGTGCCTATGGTGCAATGGACCTTACCATTGAAGAGGTAGTGAAGTCTACGTCGAGTCTACGTCTTACAGCCTCCGTGAAGACCATTTTCATGCAGTGCAACACATCTCCTTCGCATAGAGTTGATCAGGCTGTTGATTGTTGTCCCACTCCTTTTCAATGGCTGAACACGTTGTCGCACACATCAACCCAGAGCATCCCAAACATGCTCAATTGCTGACATGTCTTGTGAGTATGCAGGCCATGGAAGAACTGGGACATTTTCAGTGTCCAGGAATTGTGTACAGATTCTTGCGACATGGGGTAGTGAATTATCATAGTGAAACATGAAGTGATGGGGCGGATGAATGGCACGACAATGGGCCTCAGGGTCTCATCACAATCTCTGTCCATTCAAATTGCCATCAATAAAATGCAATTGTGTTTGTTGTCCGTAGCGCATGCCTGCCCATACCATAACCCCACCGCGACCACTGGGCACTCTGCTCACAACCACAGTTGAAATGGTAGAACGGTAGAGAAATGATCATTAAATTATCTGGCAACAGCTCTGGTGGACATTCCTGCAGTCAGCATGCCAATTACACACTCCCTCAAAACGTGAGACTTCTGAGGCATTGTGTTGTGTGACAAAACTGCACATTTTAGAGTGGCCTTTTATTGTCCCCAGCACAAGGTGCACATGTGTAATGATCATGCTGTTTAATCAGCTTCTTGATATGCCACACCTGTCAGGATGGGTTATCTCGGCAAAGGAGAAACGCTCACCAACAGGGACATAAATAAATTTGTGCACAACATTTGAGAGAAATTTCTTTTTTTTCAGGTCATGAAACATGGGAACAACACTTCGTTGCATTTATATTTTTGTTCAGTAAACTTTATGGGGAATTGATATCTGTTGATTTATTCTGGGTACTAACTCCTAAACTTGGGATAGGGTTAATTATCCCAAGTTTAGGATGAGGTCAGGTCACGTTAAGAGAGAAAGTAAAGTTTATGGCCGTATCACTTAGTTTCCTGCCTAGCACTTAAGATACAATGTTTGTTCAGATGTGTAGGAGGAGACTCAGCCTATGAGAAACAGAAAAATATCAGTGCTTGTTTATTTATTTTAATTTTAGCTTTATTTAACTAGGCAAGTCAGTTAAGAATAAAATCTTATTTTCAATGATGGCCTAGAAACAGTGGGTTAACTGCCTTGTTCAGGGGCAGAACGACTGATTTAACTTGTCAGCTCGGGGATTCGTGTGAGCAATGTCCTTGTGTAATGCAGCTGTATTGATCCTCGTGGAAGAATAAACTTGGTTTGAGCTTTAATAGTGTCTGTAGAGGTTTTACTCTGAGAATTACAACCTAACACTGATCTTGAAATGATTTATTTCCCCCTGTGTTTTACTTGCTGAAGGCCCCAGTCATCCCTGCCTGTACCTGACATTGTTGAAGAACAAGTGCCTCATGTCTAAAACATGGGGAAAATATTGTACATAACATTGTAACATATTTGATTAGTTTCTGACCTTTCAGCCCACAGGCTCCATGTGCTGTAGTCTCTCCAAAACTGGACGCTCGCATCACACTGGCACAGGATGTCTGTGCACCGGATGGTCTGAAGGATGCACTCCTGTTGGACTGGAAAACAAAGAGACATTTAGTCAGTGGTGGGTCTTTTTCAATGCTGTATCAGCATCTTTATCTGGACAGAAAATCCATTGTTTATCATAACACAAACCCACCTTGGACAACGGGACAAGTGTTCCCTCAACACCCAATCCTTATGTCTCATTGTTTGTTCTTCCCAATCAATAGTCTGGATATTTGTCTTCTGCCAAGGTGGATGAACTACATTTTTAGGTAAATACAGGGCCATTTCTCTTTCCCAACGGAAAATGGCAGCTGCAGACCCCAGTGTTGTCAATGGGATTCTGGGCCGCCCGTCAGAAAGACAAGACAAAAGTACATTTTACTAGCTAGCTAGGTTGATTACTAAAATGGTAACATTGATATGTAAATACCATAACCTACAGACTTGACTATAGTAACAATAAAATAGACTCTACTTTGGTCTATCTGCACATCTAAAATCCTACTATGTGGATGGGACATTTCTGCTGGGATGGACTTTCCTCTTGAGACTTAGAGTCATAAGTATAGCCGTAGAGCTCATCGCAATACTGCGATCGTCTGAAAGGGACTGACATGCAGGGAGGGAACATAATGATTTGGACACTGGCCAGCAGTCCACGATTTCTACTAGCATTCAGGTCCTAAATCTGTGGCATGTGATGTTTGTAAAGGCAAAATGTCACTGCTGTGTCAGGCAGTTTGGCACATTGTCTACTAGCAGTCTGAAAAGTACTAGCCTTGGGCTAGAGCGCACAAGCCATTTGTGAGCTAGCTAGCAAACTTTAGTTAATGTAGCTAACTAGCCAACCAAGGTGCCTAACTAGCTAGCCCACCAGGTGATATTTAGCATTAGCTCACCGTTCATGTAGTCAAACCTTTAAGTGGTGACATGTTAGCTAACCAATTATCCTTGCCATGGTGCCGGCCTAACGTTAGCTAACAAGTCTGACTACACGAACATTAACTAGCTAGCATAATATCCCTTCCCAGGTGGGCTAACGCTAGTATGATCCCACGTGAAAAAGTATGACTACACAAACCATGAGCTAATATTAACTAGCTGGCTAGCTCTCTAAAAACATGTCAATAAAAATGTCAAAACAGTCATTATGCTGGTTTACTTTTTACTTGTAAGGAAGGTGATGTGTGTTGTGCACGTATCTACAGTCGGTGGTTATCTAGCAAATGTTTATTAGCACCTAGCTAACCACAGATCTTTGACCTAACCAAAATAGCTTGTTAGCAGCTAGCAAACACTGCTTACCTTATCACACGGCTCCAGCACTGCCTCTCGATTACAGAGGTCAGAAAACGATCACATGCATGTGTGCTGATCGTATAAATGGTTACAATCTGGTACATAGCACAGAACCAGTTACAGGGGATACAAATAAAATTAATATATGATACCTCTCTAACCAATGAATTGTACACGTTATGTTTTCAGTTTGTGTGTGTGATGAGGGTATTATGAGGATTCTGTGTTATGCAATATAGCCCGTTACCATATATGTGATTGAATATTATCTGCTGTTGGCTTGTGTGGATGTATGTGTTATGCAACATAGCTGACTTGAGACATTGTTAACAGTTTCAGGGCCATGGGCCTTTCTCATGATGGAAAAATACAGAATAACATGTATTTATTTCAACTTTATTTAACCAGGTAGGCAAGTTGAGAACAAGTTCTCATTTACAACTGTGACCTGGCCAAGATAAAGCAAAGCAGTTTGACACATACAACGACACAGAGTTACACATGGAGTAAAACAAACATGCAGTCAATAATACAGTATAAACAAGTCTATATACGATGTGAGCAAATGAGGTGAGATAAGGGAGGTAAAGGCAAAAAAAAAGGCCATGGTGGCAAAGTAAATACAATATAGCAAGTAAAACACTGGAATGGTAGATTTGCAATGGAAGAATGTGCAAAGTAGAAATAAAAATAATGGGGTGAAAAGGAGCAAAATAAATAAATTAATTAAATACAGTTGGGAAAGAGGTAGTTGTTTGGGCTAAATTATAGGTGGGCTATGTACAGGTGCAGTAATCTGTGAGCTGCTCTGACAGTTGGTGCTTAAAGCTAGTGAGGGAGATAAGTGTTTCCAGTTTCAGAGATTTTTGTAGTTCGTTCCAGTCATTGGCAGCAGAGAACTGGAAGTAGAGGCAGCCAAAGAAAGAATTGGTTTTGGGGGTGACTAGAGAGATATACCTGCTGGAGCGCGTGCTACAGGTGGGAGATGCTATGGTGACCAGCGAGCTGAGATAAGGGGGGACTTTACCTAGCAGGGTCTTGTAGATGACATGGAGCCAGTGGGTTTGGCGACGAGTATGAAGCGAGGGCCAGCCAACGAGAGCGTACAGGTCGCAATGGTGGGTAGTATATGGGGCTTTGGTGACAAAACGGATTGCACTGAAGACATGAAGACAGGAACTGTGCAATGAGTTGGGGGGTGGTCACATTCAGAACGTAGTGTTGCGAGAACAAACAGTCTTTTGTTAGATAACAAGAGCCAGGTGCCTGATAACTGTATATTCTACACAGCTACAACGACTGACCGCTGAAGCGCTTAGGGGGCTGGGACCAGCCTCTGCTCCAACAATCAACAGATAGGCTGGGTGAGTCTAAACCACGCCCAGTCTCTACTCTGACAGGCCGGCTCGGAAGCAGGAACTAATTCTGTCAAGAGTATATTATAATATCTTTGTCAGGAACAAGTCAGTTCTCTGTTTTGCGCTGCGAGGTGGGACAGAGAGCCCGTATATACGAAAATTGCATTTACCACTTATTGCTTAGCTAATAAAAAATACATAGTATACAATCAGTGACTCAGTGTCATACTTATCCTGATACCAGATTCGAATTGACGCAACCCTAACAGTATGGACACATTTACATCAGCTTCTATGTTAACACTGCCATGTTGATCTGAGCCTTTCCGTTGGAAAACAACCAAATTGTTCACTTCACTCGCCGACTTTCGACTAAAGTCGACTTCGTTAGCCTTACTGCTTGACGGCACTGCCCTTGCTTGGGAAGCATGATGACAACCGCATGCGAAAGGAATGACCACCGGTGTTGTATTGAGGAGCTATTCAGTAGACTACTGTCTCTGGTCATTTCAGCACTATGATATCAGTGAAAATCACTACAAATGTAAAACTATAGCATTCACATTAAAAAAAATGAAAAAAACGACAATTTACTCTCATCATTGATCCTAACACTCTCCCAACCAACTTTGGGCAGACAGTTTGAAAAACTCATGGGAGTTTGACATCAATTTTGGGGAGACGGGTAGCCTAGTGGTTAGAGCGTTGGACTAGTAACCGAAAGGCTGCAAGTTCGAATCCCCGAGCTGACAAGGTACAAATCTGTTGTTCTGCCCCTGCCCACTGTTCCTAGGCCGTCATTGAAAATAAGAATTTGTTCTTAACTGACTTGCCTAGTAAAATACATTTAAAAAAGACACTCTTTTCATGGCACTTCAATACCGAAGTGAAATTTTCATAGCTGGTTAGGAGACCTTACACAGCAGGTTAGGAAACTGATCTTAAGGTTAGGAAAAGGGTTAGGGTTAGTGAAAATGCTCTCTTAACCTGCTACAGAAATCACTTTGTATCGAATTGCCTTGAAATGAGTGTGTTGTCAGGCAGATTTTCCAGCAGATCACTTTGTTGGTCACCTCCAGGGGTAGACTGAAATGCCAGATGGGCCGGTTAATTTTTTGCCTAGTGGGCCTGTCTAACGTTTTTTTAGTTTGTTGTTGCACAAACTTATAATTTACTGGCTAATAATTAGGGGCCCTCAAGGAAAACATGTGGTCGGTCTGGTGTGGGGGCCTCGAGGGGGGAAAAAATGGGACAGCGGATTAAAAATGGGCC
The DNA here is from genome assembly GCF_002021735.2 of Oncorhynchus kisutch. Lineage (NCBI taxonomy): Eukaryota > Metazoa > Chordata > Actinopteri > Salmoniformes > Salmonidae > Oncorhynchus > Oncorhynchus kisutch. The sequence continues at coordinate 627,379 of NC_034184.2, forward strand.
GGTATGTTAGAAATACCAGGGCTGATTTTTAGTCCCAGTCCGCCCCTGGTCACCGCCTTTCAAAGTGTGTTGCATTCATAGAGATAGATAGAGGACTAATATTTGTATCTGTGCCATTGTAGAGTCTATGACAGCATGGGCAGCACCATTTGAGGAATTCTCTATTTTGAAGTAATCAATTTTCTTCTTCACGATTGGCTCATCTTTCCTGATGATCCGGTTGGACATGACTCTAACAGGGTCACCAGGAGAGATCAACCAATGAAGTTGAAAGTACCACCTAGTTGACTACAACCCCTCAGAGCACGTGTCAAACTCATTCCACAGAGGGCTGAGTGTCTGCGGGTTTTCGCTCCTCCCTTGTACTTGAGTGATGAATTAAGGTCACTAATTAGTAAAGAACCACACTCACCTGGTTGTCTAGGCCTTAATTGAAAGAAAAAAACAAAAACCTGCAGATTCTAGGCCCTCCATGGAATGAGTTTGACACCCCTGCCCCACAGTGTAAGCATGGGATGTTCTACTAAGCAAACATATGGAATCGTTTTAAGATGGTCATACTAATGATCATTTACACATATTTAACCCATTTTTGGGGGCACTAAACTACTTCTATATACACTGAGTGTACCAAACTAACCAGGTGAATCCAGGTGAAAGCTATAATCCCTTATTGATGTCATCTGTTATATAGGCTTCAATCAGCATAGATGAAGGGGAGGAGACAGGTTAAAGAAGGATGTTTAAGCCTTGAAAGTGGGCGCTTGCCTTTTGGTGGATTAATTTGTGGTTTCAGAGTAACCTGTAATGGACTTGTGATCTTTGTTTGTCTCTTCTGATAAGAGGGAAGAGGTGCTCTGTGTCACACAACTTGGGTCAATATCTGTTTCTTGCTTTGCTCTTAGGAGCAGAGCACCATTGAAAGAAGTGATTTCTGTTGGTGCATCGCAGACCTGGTGGGAAGCGTCAGTCGTTTTGATTCTGTCTCATAGCCTAACATGACTTTCTTAGGTTATCAGTTATACCGTTTAGCTTTTGTACTGAATACACTGTGTTGTTTCAGGTGCAATGTTGATGGTCATGCTGCAGCAGTTTGTAGGAGGGAGATTCCAAGATAATGGAAGTGTGCAGGAGGCCATCGGAAAGTGTCTGATGCAAGAGAGGCAGCTTGAAGTGGTCAGAGTAGTGCAGAAGGTGTTGTCTGCTGAGGCAGTTTAGAAATGGAGGATGGGTGAGGAATCCTGAGAGGTTTCCAGTGAGTAGATTTGTACCAGAACAGAGGGATAGGCCAACGAGAGATTTGTGCTTCAGTAAGGTTGGCTTCTTAGTGTTCATATCAATGGTTATCAACTGTACTGCAGCAATGCAATGTAAATCACAGAAAATATATGTGGTGGCAGTTGCAGATGTATATGAGATTTGACTTCAGAAGAATTACAGGGTGTGTTGCGGGGTGTCCTGTCGTCCCAGGCCATTGGCAGGGTGCAGATCGGGTCAAAGTAGTGGTATTGGGTTTTTATACTGGAGTGTAGGTGGTGTCTAGGGCTATATTTAACTTTCTTAGAGGAACAGGTCTAATGAAGAGCATTTCATGTAGGTAGGCTGTTTTATTTTATTTTTCCTTTATTTAACTTGGCAAGTCAGTTAAGAACAAATTCTTATATTCAATGACTGCCTAGGAACAGTGGGTTAACTGCCTGTTCAGGGGCAGAACGACAGATCTGTACCTTGTCAGCATGGCTTGTGTATGTATGCAATTCAGAGGGTGAATGGGCAAGACAAAATATTTCAGTGCCTTTGAATAGGGTATGGTATTAGGTGAAAGGCACACTGTTTTGAGATCTCATATGTTGTGGTGGTAGGTTGGGTGGAGAAGAGGTTGAGTTGATGACAGTAACTGGGAGTGTACTAGTGGTGGTTTTTATTGTTTCTTCAGCACAGAGGAAGTGGGCACTCTGGATCACGCGATTAGGAAGAAGAAATGTGACTTGCTTTGCTCTCTGGACCAGGGCACTGTTGAAAGTTGTGATAACTGGGTTGGTATTAAATGTTGAAGGTCAGTAGAAAGTGAAGGCTCCCCGTGTCTGATAGTTGCCGTCTGGTTCAACGCAGATCCAGTGGGGAAATGGAGAAGACGTTGTCTGTTTTGATGTAGTCTTTACCAGATAAGGTCACCCTGTAGGAATGCTTGTTCCTGAATTTGGTGTCAAGTTTATGGGCAGCAATATGTAGGAGGGTGAGGCCTAGATGTGGGAAGTGTGCAGGAGGGCTTGAAATGAAGGAATGTGTAGTTTTGGTGTAGGAAGTTAGTTGTGGGGCTAGAGATCAAAGGTGTCCGGTGAAAGGCAGGTTGCCGGGGTCATAGTAGTACATAAAGTATTGTTTGCTGTAGCAGTGAAGAGCGGTACAGGGTGAGGGATCCTGAGAGGATTCCTGTGAATAGGCAGAGACTAATAGTGATGCGAAGAATATGCTGTATGTGTCAGTAAGGTAGGTTTCTTTGCATTCATAGCTATGGTTGCCAATTGTGCTGCAGAAATTGATCGAAAGTCACAGAAAAGAGGTTGTGGCGGCAGAGAGATATTTGGCATTGCGAGATTTTACTGCAGAACAGTTTTCGGGGGTATTGAGTGGTAGATTTCTGTCCTCCCAGACCATAGGTCTGGAGTAGGATGAGATGTGGTGGTGGTTACTTTTTATTTTTTAGAGTGCTAATAGTTGGCAGGGTAATTGTTCCTTTCCCCAATTGTATAGTACTATATCACAAATATTTAAATTTGGGTCGGCAGTGAATGGCCTCCACTACAGTAGGTGGCGGTGTACGCTCCTTAAATTGAATGCAATCCCCCGAAGTTGTGTTTTGACTGGCGGAAATGACTGTAGGGGTCGGGGAGGAGTGGTTGCGTGAAAAGTCAGCCGAATGTAGCTTCGATTGTTGGCTAAGAATAAATTATTTTTAAGTGCCAATGCAATTTTTCAAGAAACCATCTTCAACTGAATCGAATATATACCGGATATAGTTATATCACTGCAAAATTGTGATATTTAGCTAGCTAGGATGTTAAAAAGCAAACATTAAGTTGTAGCTAGCTATAGAAGGATACAAACTAGCTACTTCGCGCTAACTTGTCAAGCAAAGAAGATAACAAAGACATTTTGGGAAATTGTAATATGAAAAAAGACGTGTCGGGGACATTAGGATTTGTCTCTCAAAAAGACATCGTCTACAACAAACTTCTGCCATATGCGGATATATTAGACGACGAATCCAATGTCATTTTGGGTCAAATCAAAGGGAACTTGGGCCGGGCTGTCCAGCTTCGAGAGATATGGCCGGGTGTCTTGTTTTGGACAAGGAAACTTTCCACGTAAGTGTGTTCTTACCCAAGTGTGACTTTCTAGTTAGCTGGTTGCCATTCACCTGCCCTGAGAACTAGCTTTAGGTAGTAACGAACATTTGCTTGGCCAAATAACGTTATTTGCTGATGTAGTTAGCAACTAGCCGACTCAACTCCATCGCAAATGGTGGAGTTTAGTCACAGACGAGTAAGTTATACATATATTTGGGTTGGCTAGGAGGCTAGCCAGTGGAGGCTAGGCTAGCTAAAGTTAGATTTCCGTTCGAAAGTGGGCTAACGGTACCGGTAGTAGCTTGCTAACATTCGCAATTTGACCGGCGTATTTTGAGCTCAGTGTAGGCATCACTGTCACTGACTCGGCCTTGTGGATTTAGCTCCCAGGATTAAGGTTAGCCAGGCAAGAAACCCTGAGGTAACGTTAGTTGGCTGAAGTTAACGAAGTTAGTTATCTAGCAAGCCAACATTAGCCAGCCAGAACAGTAGCCAGCTAACGTTACTCAACTTTAACATTTCAATACAGATTGCAAGCGAAATGGCTGTCTTAAATCACGATATGAGTAACGTTAACCATGGACACGGATAGTAACGCCGTGCTAACTATCAATTGCTGTGTCATTAAGACAGACTGAGCACGCTAGTTAGTTAATGTTATCTAAACGTAGCAAGTGGCTAGGGAAACTTTAACTACATAACGGACAAGCCCTCTAACGTTAGTGCATCTTGTTTGTAAGCATGCTTAACTCTATAGGCCTAACGTTAGTTACTACCAACTATATGTTTCGAACATCCGTTTCCCTGCGAACCTATCTATCCAGCTAGCTAATTGAGACATGTTACTGACATGTAACCTATTGTCTCTTTTACCTAATCATACCTTTACTTAGCTAGCTAAGCTAGCCAGCCATTGCTTAGTCACTCTGACGGTGTGGTTGGTACCATCTCAAGGGAATTGTTTGGCCCAAGGGAGGACTCAAGACTCGTGAAAGACTTGTGAAAGTCTGTTGTGTACACTTTCAAAGACTTCGGTGTTGACGGTTTTACATTAGTCCCATGATTTAGCTAGCTGAGTAGATAGACAACAGTGTGAGAATCTTAAGGCAAACATTACTTCATATTCCTCAAATGACAACAATATTTTCCACAAGGGAGTTCAGTTTTACTCTCACATGGCAATAAACTACACTGAACAAAAATATAAACACAACATGTAATGTGTTGGTCCCATGTTTCATGAGCTGAAATAAAAGATCCCATACACAAACACATTTGTTTACATCCCTGTTAGTGAGCATTTCTCCTTTGCCAAGATAATCCATCCACCTGACAGATGTGGCATATCAAGAAGCTGATTAAAGAGCATGATCATTACACTTGTGCAGCATGTACTGAGGATAAAAGGCCACTCTAAAATGGGAAGAATGGTCACACAACACAATACCACATATGTCTCAATATTTGAGGGAGTGTGCAATTGGCATGCTGACTGCAGGAATGTCCACCAGAGCTGTTGCCAGAGAATTGGATGTGAATTTCTATACCATAAGCTAATTCAACGTTGTTTTTGAGAATTTGGCAGCATGTTCAAATGGCCTTACAACCACAGACTATGTTTGGTATTGTGTGGGCAAGTGGTTTGCTGATGTGAACGGAGTGCCCCGTGGTGGTGGAGTTATGGTATGGGCAGGCGAAGCTACAGACAATGAACGCAATTGCATTTTATCGATGGCACTTTGAAAACACTGTGATAGTGTGATGAGATCCTGAGGCCCACTGTTGTGATGGCGGCAGATTAATGGCACATCATGATAATGCACGGTCCCATGCCGCAAGGAACTGTACACAATTCCTGGATGCTGAAAATGTCCCGGTTCTTCCATGGCCAGCGTACTCACCAGACATGCCACCCATTGAGCATGTTTGATGCTCTGGATCGACAGTGTGTTCCAGTTCCCGCCAATATCTAGCAACTCCACTAGAGGTCGACCGATTATGATTTTTCAACGCCGATACCGATTATTGCAGAACCAAAAAAGCTGATGCCGATTAATCGGCCAATTTATTTTATTTGTAATAATGATAATTATAACAATACTGAATGAACATTTATTTTAACTTAATATAATACATCAATAAAATCAATTTAACCTCAAGTAAATAATGAAACGTGTTCCATTTGGTTTAAATAATGCAAAAACAAAGTGTTGGAGAAGAAAGTAAAAGTGCAATATATGCTATGTAAGAAAGCTAACGTTTCAGTTCCTTGCTCAGAACATGAGAACATATGAAAGCTGGTGATTCCTTTTTTTATTTTATTTATTTTATTTTACCTTTATTTAACCAGGTAGGCAAGTTGAGAACAAGTTCTCATTTACAATTGCGACCTGGCCAAGATAAAGCAAAGCAGTTCGACAGGTAAAACGACACAGAGTTACACATGGAGTAAAAACAAACATACAGTCAATAATGCAGTATAAACAAGTCTATATACAATGTGAGCAAATGAGGTGAGAAGGGAGGTAAAGGCAAAAAAGGCCATGATGGCAAAGTAAATACAATATAGCAAGTAAAATACTGGAATGGTAGTTTTGCAATGGAAGAATGTGCAAAGTAGAAATAAAAAAATAATGGGGTGCAAAGGAGCAAAATAAATAAATAAAAATTAAATACAGTTGGGAAAGAGGTAGTTATTTGGGCTAAATTATAGGTGGGCTATGTACAGGTGCAGTAATCTGTGAGCTGCTCTGACAGTTGGTGCTTAAAGCTAGTGAGGGAGATGTGTTTCCAGTTTCAGAGATTTTTGTAGTTCGTTCCAGTCATTGGCAGCAGAGAACTGGAAGGAGAGGCGGCCAAAGAAAGAATTGGTTTTGGGGGTGACTAGAGAGATATACCTGCTGGAGCGTGTGCTACAGGTGGGAGATGCTATGGTGACCAGCGAGCTGAGATAAGGGGGGACTTTACCTAGCAGGGTCTTGTAGATGACATGGAGCCAGTGGGTTTGGCGACGAGTATGAAGCGAGGGCCAGCCAACGAGAGCGTACAGGTCGCAATGGTGGGTAGTATATGGGGCTTTGGTGATAAAACGGATTGCACTGTGATAGACTGCATCCAATTTGTTGAGTAGGGTATTGGAGGCTATTTTGTAAATGACATCGCCAAAGTCGAGGATTGGTAGGATGGTCAGTTTTACAAGGGTATGTTTGGCAGCATGAGTGAAGGATGCTTTGTTGCGAAATAGGAAGCCAATTCTAGATTTAACTTTGGATTGGAGATGTTTGATATGGGTCTGGAAGGAGAGTTTACAGTCTAACCAGACACCTAAGTATTTGTAGTTGTCCACGTATTCTAAGTCAGAGCCGTCCAGAGTAGTGATGTTGGACAGGCGGGTAGGTGCAGGTAGCGATCGGTTGAAGAGCATGCATTTAGTTTTACTTGTATTTAAGAGCAATTGGAGGCCACGGAAGGAGAGTTGTATGGCATTGAAGCTTGCCTGGAGGGTTGTTAACACAGTGTCCAAAGAAGGGCCGGAAGTATACAGAATGGTGTCGTCTGCGTAGAGGTGGATCAGGGACTCACCAGCAGCAAGAGCGACCTCATTGATGTATACAGAGAAGAGAGTCGGTCCAAGAATTGAACCCTGTGGCACCCCCATAGAGACTGCCAGAGGTCCGGACAGCAGACCCTCCGATTTGACACACTGAACTCTATCAGAGAAGTAGTTGGTGAACCAGGCGAGGCAATCATTTGAGAAACCAAGGCTGTCGAGTCTGCCGATGAGGATATGGTGATTGACAGAGTCGAAAGCCTTGGCCAGATCAATGAATACGGCTGCACAGTAATGTTTCTTATCGATGGCGGTTAAGATATCGTTTAGGACCTTGAGCGTGGCTGAGGTGCACCCATGACCAGCTCTGAAACCGGATTGCATAGCAGAGAAGGTATGGTGAGATTCGAAATGGTCGGTAATCTGTTTGTTGACTTGGCTTTCGAAGACCTTAGAAAGGCACGGTAGGATAGATATAGGTCTGTAGCAGTTTGGGTCAAGAGTGTCCCCCCCTTTGAAGAGGGGGATGACCGCAGCTGCTTTCCAATCTTTGGGATCTTTACCTTTCAACATGAGTCTTCAATATTCCCAGGTAAGAAGTTTTAGGTTGTAGTTATTATAGGACTATTTCCCTCTATACCATTTGTTTTTCATTAACATTTGAATATTGGATGTTCTTATAGGCACTTTAGTATTGACAGTGTAACAGTATAGCTTCCGTCCCTCTTAACGCTCGCTAACTAGCTAGCCATTTCACTTCGGTTACACCAGCCTCATCTCGGGAGTTGATAGGCTTGAAGTCATAAACAGCGCAATGCTTGACGCACAACGAAGAGCTGCTGGCAAAACGCCCCGAAAGTGCTGTTTGAATGAATGTTTACGAACCTGCTTCTGCCTACTACTGCTCAGTCAGATTATATGCAACACAAGACATGCTAGATAATATCTAGTAATATCAACCTTTTATAATTAACTAGTGATTATGATTGATTGATTCGATTTTTATAAGATAAGTTTAATGCTAGCTAGCAACTTACCTTGGCTTACTGCATTCGCGTAACAGGCAGTCTCGTTGTGGAGTGCAACAAGAGGCAGGTCGTTATTGCGTTGGACTAGTTAACTGTAAGGTTAACTAGTGATTATGATTGATTTTTATAAGATATGTTTAATGCTAGCTAGCAACTTACCTTGGCTTACTGCATTCGCGTAACGGGCAGTCTCCTTGTGGAGTGCAACGAGAGAGAGGCAGGTCGTTATTGCGTTGGACTAGTTGCAAGATTATATCCCCTGAGCTGACAAGGTGAAAATCTGTCGTTCTGCCCCTGAACGAGGCAGTTAACCCACCATTCCTAGGCCGTCATTGAACTGGTCAAAAATAATAATAATTTAAAAGGCAAAATCGGTGCCCAAAAAGACTGATTTTCGATTGTTATGAAAACTTGAAATCGGCCCTAATTAATCGGTCGACCTCTACTAGTGAATAGTCGTAGGTGGTGAAAGTAGTGAATAATAACTAGTAGAAAAGTCGTAGATGGTGGATAATAGTAGTGAATAATTAAGTGAATAATAGTAGTAGCTAATGTTAGGTGGTGGTAGTAGTAGTGAATAATAGTAGCAGTAGGGAATAATAGTAGCGAATAATTCTAGTAGTAGTCATAGGTGGTGATAAGTGAATAATAAGTGGTGGCAGTAGTAGCGAATAATACTGGTGAAAGTAGTGAATAATAACTAGAAAATAAGTCTTAGGTGGTGAATAATAGTAATAAATAATTAGTCATAGTGAATAGTAGTCGTAGGTGATGAAAGTAGTAGGTGATGAAAGTAGTAGTGAGTAGTCATAGGTGGTAGTAGTAGTAGCGAATAATACTAGTAGTCGTAGGTGGTGAAAGTAGTGAACAATAGTAGTAGGTGGTGAATAAGTGGTAGTAGCAAAATGCATAAAAGTGCTGTTTGAATGAATGTTTATGCGCCTGCTTCTGCCTACCACCACTCAGTCAGATACTTGTATGCTCAGTCAGATTATATGCAACGCAGGACACGCTAGATAATATCTAGTAATATCATCAACCATGTGTAGGTAACTAGTGATTATGATTGTTTTTTTTTTTTATAAGATAAGTTTAATGCTACCTAGCAACTGCATTCGCGTAACAGGCAGTCTCCTTGTGGAGTGCAACGTGAGAGAGGCAGGTCATTATTGCGTTGGACTAGTTAACTGTAAGGTTGCAAGATTGGATTCCCCGAGCTGACAAGGGGAAAATCTGTCGTTCTGCCCATGAGCAAGGCAGTTCACCCACCGTTCCTAGGCCGTCATTGAAAATAAGAATGTGTTCTTAACTGACTTGCCTAGTTAAATAAAGGTATATTAAAAAATAAATCGGCAAATCGCCGCCCAAAAGTACCGATTTCCGATTGTTACGAAAACTTGAAATCGGCCCTAATTAATCGGCCATTCTGATTAATCGGTTGACCTCAACTCCACACAGCCATTGAAGAAGAGTGGGACAACGCTCCACAGGCCACAATCAACAGCCTGATCAACTGTGTGATGGAGATGTGTTGCGGTGCATGAGGAAAATGGTGGTTACACCAGATACCGACTGGTTTTCTGATCCACAACCCTATCTTTAAGATATCTGTGATCAACAGCTGCATATCTGTAGTCCCAGTCATGTAAAATCCATGGTGCCTAATGAGTGCCTAATGGATGTATTTAAATGGACTGATTTCCTTATGAACTCTAACTCAGTAAAAAATTTGAAATTGTTGCATATTGTGTTAATTTTTGTTTCGTAAAGCTACTGCTCATAACACAATCACTCTAGTTCAGGGCTCACTGATTGTGCAAAGTCTGCTTCAACATGCACTATTTACATTCTCATATGGCCTAATCACTGCCAGTGTTGCTTCATATGATATGCTGTCCCAGGTAAACGCTTCCACAACGTGACGTGCTGTTTCGCAATGCTTTTGGTGTTGCTTGAGTGTGACCACGTGTGAGATTGGTAACACACTGGTGATCCCATTCTATAGCTGACTGTAATTAAGGATGTAAACACGATACAGCACCATAATAATTAATAAGGCCTTACACTAGGTTGATACAATGGTTGACTGTATATTAACTGTACCACATCCCTGTTGTACCCAGACCTTCAGGAAAGAGAACTATACTTTATAAAGTGTCAGGCTACAGAAGATGGAAGCAGTTATCTGTGAGCCTGTTTCAGAAGTTCTGAATTCAAGACACTCTTCAGAGCTTCTCACAAAATCAAGAGTTCTGTTCCAAACATATAGGCTGTGTACCGCTTTATAGGAATAGTTACACAGACAGTGTTTTCACACCTTGACAATGTTACATCATTACTTTCTGTCTGTTGTGTTTGCCATGTTTTATTTGGTTGTACTAGCTACTAGGCTCATTAGGCTCTTTCACCTTAAGCTGTGTCAGTCAGTTGTAACTGTGTCCCAAATGGCACCCTATTCCCTATGGGCCCTTGCCCAAAGGAGTGACCTACTGAGGGAATAGTGTGCCTTTTGGGACTCAAAAAACATGCCAACAGGGCATTAGGATTATGTCCAGGCTATGACCGAGTCACTGCTCTCAACAGTTGATCTAGATTCTGGAGCTACACAAGTATTTTCGCTCCTTGGCAAGAACAAGAAGCATTCAATGCAGGTCTATTTATGTACTGTTGTTGCTTGGCCGATAGCACTGGGCTTTGACATACACTATATACAAGTATGTGGACAGCCATTCAACACCTGTTGCTGACAGGTGTATAAAACCACACAGCCATGCAACCTCCATAGACAAACACTGTCAGTAGAATGGTCTTACTGAAGAGCTCAGTGACATTTAACGTGGCACTGTTAGGGTTGCACATTTTGGGGAATATTCAGAGTTGGAAACTTTCCATGGGAATTAATGGAAATATATGCACATTAATATTAATATCATTTAAATGTAGATTTTTGCATTGGATATATTTACCATTTCATATGGAGACAGAAACAATCCTTTTGCCTTATCATAAGTAGAGATAATTAGAAATTATTAAATCCTTCCAATAGAAAAATAATTAAATCATTTAGTTACGAATTAAACTTTAAATTAGTTGACTCTTCACATAGGATGATTTCACTGAACAACAAAAGAACGGGATATTGAATGATTCCCAATGATCCATCGCATCTCCCCAAAAAGCATTCTCAACATACATCTGTAAAATCATAGTCTAGAAACTAAAGCTTTGGTTGTCTTCTCACGCTTCCATGTCTTCTCTCTGGACTTCCTCAATGTCCACCTCTTGAGCATCAGACTCTCAGGCTTCCATGCCTTCTCTCTGGACTTCCTCAATGTCCACCTCTTTAACATCAGACTCTGAGGCCTCATCTTCACTGTCACTTTCAAATCTTGTTGAGGATGGCTCGTTGTCAGGCTCAAAAGCTTCAAATTTGCCCAGATGGTCACCAATTTTTCAACCCTTGTATTGGTCAGCCTGTTGCGTGCTTTGGTGTATGTGTGTGTTCCCAAACAAGGACCAGTTGCGCTCTGAGGCGGCTGATGTTGGTTTGATTTGAAGGATGATGGAGGTAATGGGGGAAAGAGCCTCAGATCCACAAAGTCCCTTCCACCAGGTGGCTGGTGAGATATGTTGGCACAACTGCCATATTGCATCTCCACTTAAAGCCCTTGCTTGGAAGTGTACTTCGCCAGACTGCCAGGAACCGTTGGTTCAGGACCCAGGCCAAGGTGGTGAGACACGGTAGTGATGACACCATAGGCTTGGTTGATCTCTGCACCAGACAGGATGCTCTTGCCAGCATACTTGGGGTCCAAAATGTACGCTGCGGCGTGTGGGCTTCAGGCAGAAGTCTTCACGCTTTTTGATGTATTTCAGAACTGCACTTTCCTCTGCTTGGAGCAACAGTGAAGTGGGCAGGGCAGTACAAATTTCTTCTTTTACATCTGCAAGCAGTCTGAACATCAGACAGGATGGCATTGTCTCCCTCAATCCGTGCAATGGCTACTGCTATAGGTTTCAGGCTGCTTACCACTCTCTCACAAAATACATTATCCTCTTGATGGGGCTGTCCATATCGGTAGACTGTGATATGGCCATTTCTTGGAGAGACTCCTTCCCCTCCAGGAGACTGTCAAACATGATGATAACACCATCCCAACGGGTGTTGCTGGGAAGCTTCAATGTGGGGATCTTATTCTTCTCACTTTGCTTGGTGAGGTAGATTGCTGCTATAACTTGATGACCCTTCACATACCTAACCATTTATTGGCTCTCTTTTAGAGGGTATCCATTGTTTTCAGTGCCATGATGTCCTTGAGGAGCAGATTCAATGCATGAGCAGCACAGCCAATGGGTGTGATGTGGGGGTAGGATTGTCTGTTCCCAGCATTGTCTGTCACCAGTGCAAATGCCTTCTGTGGTCCAAGGTCATTGATGACTGCCTTCAGCTCATCTGCAGTGTGTAGATGTGTGTGTGTTGTCCCTTCTGTCTGTGCTCTTGTAGAATACTGGTTGAGGGGTGGAGATGATGTAGTTAATTATTCCTTGCCCACGAACATTCAACCACCCATTAGAGATGATTGGAATACAGTCTGCTTTCTCTATGATTTGCTTGACATTCACTTGAACTCTGCACCCAGCAAATGAGTAGATAAAGCATGTCTGGTTGGATGGGTGTATGCTGGGGGAATAACATTCAGAAATCTCTTCCAACACACATTGCCTGTAAGCATCAGACGTGAACCAGTTGCATACACAGCTCGAGCAAGACATTCGTCAGCATTTCTCTGACTACATTCCTCCATTGAGTCCAAAAAACTTCTAATTCCAGGACGACCATGAGCTGTTGCTATCGATATGGTGTCTGATTCATCATTTTCACCTCGAATAGAAGTAGAGGGACTTTTGTCACAGGCTGCTTGTTGTGAGTGTAGCCAATGTGAAATGGCTAGCTAGTTAGCGGTGGTGCACGCTAGTTGTGTTTCAATCAGTGATGTCACTTGCCCTGAGACCTTGAAGTAGTGGTTCCCCTTGCTCTGCAAGGGCCGCGGCTTTTGTGGAGCGATGGGTAATGACGAGGGTGACTGTTGACGTGTGCAGAGCGTCCCTGGTTCGCACCCAGGTCGGGTCGAGGGGAAGGACGTAAAGTTACATTGGTGGACGTTACATTGGAAGGACGTACTGTTACGTTGGTGCCGTGACCCGGATCACTGCCTCCGGAAACAACTGTTTGTCGGGAGCTTCATTAAATGGGTTTCCATGGCCCGCAGCAATGTTCAACATCTAGTGGAAAGCCTTCCTAGAAGAGTAGAGGCTGTTATAGCAGCAAAGGGGAGACCATGCTTTTGAAATGAGATGTTCAACGAGCAGGTGTACATACTTTTGGTCATGTAGTGTACTTTCATTCTGACCTTTTGTAATCCCAAGATATTCGTTAATACCGGCACTGAACACAATGGGAGCCATCTTCAAACCCCACTAAGCCTCTAATCCAAATGTTGTCAATGCTAGCACGTACATGTAAGATCCCATAGCAAAGGCTAGCTAAATGCTAATTCGTGCACTGCAAACGTTTTATGCAGTCTGAAATATTTGCAGGACAGCCATCCCAGCTCAGTTATGCAAGTAACAAAAAGAAATGCTACTCACCGTTTGCTGCAAAATAAATATTAGACAGCAAGGCTCTTGATCCAGGAAGGGGTTCTTTTATTGGTCACATTTTGCATGACACTAAACACTACTTGTGCAAACCAAATACAAAACTGCGGAGCATTTAGAACATATTATACAGTTAACTTAATGGTTGTAAGATATCTTGCTGGCAAACATTTCACTGTGAATTCCATACTGTAACTACACCCACCACCTGTTGTGTGCTGCACAACAGTGAGTGACTCAAGGCCCTGGTCTCGTGTAGTTGTGTGCTTGTAAAAGAACACCAATTTCCTGGGGACTACCGTAAGCTTCATAATGAAAAAAGTGACCGGTGAAATTATCTCCTAACGTATTGCACAAGTTGCCTACAGGTATTACTTAAGTATCTACAAATATTCACATTTATTTGAAAAAAATCTGAATAGTTTTGAAGGTATTGGAAAAACAATCCTGTGGCTATTTGCAAATACCCCGGTATACAGTGTGTGTTTGTATGTACAGTATACCACCCATGCCTATTAGGGACATTGGTCTATTGCAGAGGGTGGAGAATTCCCACCAGATGTATCAGAAATGTGTGAATGTTATTCAATGAAGAAGAAGAAAAAAAATGTAGAGATTGGGTTTATTAAAAGTTATGGAGCTACTTTACAACCTGCGTGGGAGTTTCTTTCCTTGAATAACAAACACCTAAAGGTAGTGATGCACTGATATTACATTTTTGGCCGATATACGATACCGATATTTACAATTTTAGCAGCCTTTTACGCATTCTAGTACAGTTAAATAGTTAACACACACATGGACACAGAGGCCTAAGGCACTGTATTTCAATGCAAGAGGTGTCACTACAGTCCCTGGTTCGAATCCAGACAGTATCACATCCGGCCGTGGTTGGGAGTCCCATAATGTGGCGCACAATTGGCCCAGCGTCGTCCGGGCCGTCATTGTAAATAAGAATTTGTTCTTAACTGACTTGCTAGTTAAATAAAGGTTACACACACACACCACACACACACCACACTGACCAAAAATGTATTTTATTGGCATTTACGCATGTCCCCATTACCAGTAAAACATAACACAACCTATTTCTTTCACTTACTTGCTGTGCTGTTTCGTTGTTCAGTTGTTTCAATCTCAACCAGGATTTCTCATACTATAGAACACCATTTGGATCTTTGCGTGTAAAATAATACTATTTGATGTGTCAGACAAGCGTGTTGACTAAACAGGACCTGAATATGACTGTACATCACAACAATTTTACGTGTTCATTAAGTTAAAATAACCCTAATTTATAAAACAGTCCTCATTTGATTAATGCTGGTCAGACCCATCTATGTGAAGCTAGCCACAATACTTTGCGGTTAGCCTTCAAAATAAAAGTATGTCATTGACAGTGATGCAAATGAATACAAATAGTAGAATTATGCCATAATTGAATAGATCATGCTAAATGAGGTTGGAATGTTGTTTATATAAATAATTTGTTAATTTGACATCTGTTGAAATCACACTAGATGTATTACACTTTAGAATTGCATTGGGGGCTTACTTATTTCACTGTACAGCCTTACCTATGGATTGTGGATCAATGGATTGTGGATCAATGACATGGGGTATCAGTCTACTCAGTGACACCCAGAGAACATTAGCGTCATAGCTATTATTGCGGGACTCTGAAACAACTGTGAATTGAGCCACATTTATTGTCAACCTATGTGTATTGAACACTATTCCAGAGGAAAAACAATACTGTGTGGATGCTTTGGAGTCTGATAACTCTGAGGATGACATTGGTAAAAAATATCTTACCCCCTTTTATTGATCCCCAATCCTTAGGTAAAGCTGTACGGTGCAATATGAATGTCAGTACACACAATAGGCTGACTGGGGAGGTGTTTTCACACAGTCACAGTCCTGCGATAATAGCCACAATGCTAATATTTGCTTAAACTCTTCACAGTTGTGTTCTGTGGGTGTCAACAAGTACACTGATATTTCATTGCTTAACATTCCAACCTTGTTTAACTTGATCTATTTCTGTTACCCTGGAGGTCCACTTCTCTGTGGTGTAGTGAGCAGTCACAGTCACGTAGCTTTCTGTTACCCTGGAAGTCCACTCCTCTGTGGTGTAGTGAGCAGTCACAGTCACGTAGCTTTCTGTTACCCTTGAGGTCCACTCCTCTGTGGTGTAGCGAACAGTCACGTAGCTTTCCATTGCTCTGGAGGTCCACTCCTCTGTGATGTAGTGAGCAGTCACAGTCACGTAGCTTTCTGTTACCCTGGAGGTCCACTCCTCTGTGGTGTAGTGAGCAGTCACAGTCACGTAGCTTTCTGTTACCCTGGAGGTCCACTCCTCTGTGGTGTAGCGAACAGTCACGTAGCTTTCCATTGCTCTGGAGGTCCACCTGTCTGTGCTGAGGGCAACAGAGGATGCCTTGGATAATTCGTTGACCATTCTGATATTTTCCTGTTCATAAAGATCTGGCACGATCTTCATACTGAAGTGGGTGCGGCAGGGGATTTCATAGCGTGACTCAAGCACTTTCACCATATTTTGAAACGCTTTGTTTTCCACAACAGATCATGGCCTCATGTCTGCAGTGATAAACATCCCAATAGATTTGGTGATGGCTATAGCCCGGTCTGATTCTGCAGCAAAGGGCTGCTTAAATGTCGCGGTGAGAAGTTGTTGTCTCTTGGCTGAGCTGGCTCCTGTCACTGACACACCAGAGTGACGACGCTTTAAATGTGGCCATGCTCCATGTATTTCCATGATCATACAGCTTTCTTGTGGTACAACGCCTGCACACCGTAATGGTGTTGTCCACCACCCTTCTTCCATCATCATATTTGACAGGGAAGCCAAAATGCTCCCATACATGAGACTTAAATGAAGCGGGAGGCTTTTCCAGTTGTTCAGCTCCTCTGTTAGCCATGGCTGTCACAGCTGTTTTTTCTTAGCTTTTTGCAACAGTTTTCAGCTGTGCTAACATAATTGCAAAATGGTTTTCTAATGATCAATTAGCCTTTTTAAAGTTATAAACTTGGATTAGCTATCACAACGTACCATTGGAACACAGGAGTGAGGGTTGCTGATAATGGGCCTCTGTACGCCTATGTAGGTATTCCCTTAAAAGCCGTTTCCAGCTGCAATAGTCATTTACAACATTAACAATATCTACACTGTAGACACTGACACTGTAGACATCTGACCAATTTTATGGTATTTTAATTGACAAAAAATTTGCTTTTCCTTCAAAAACAAGGACATTTCTAAGTGACCCTGAATTTTTGAACAGTAGCATATATGAAAATGTAAATATTTTTATATATATATATATATATATTTCCATTCGGGCAGATGAACTCTATTCTTGTGAAACTTTATTTATTTTTAATTTATTTTTAATTTGTCCTGGACAAGAGGACAAGCGTTAATGTCGAGGCCCGTCTGGTTTGTGTTCATGCATCTCTGTGGCTGTGCCCTAAAGATTATTTTCTTGTAGGTACATACGGCTGTACGGCAGGAAGTTCAGCAAGGAGGACCATGTGCTGTTCATCAAGCTGCTGTACGAGTTGATCACCATCGACAAGCTGGAGATCAGTATGATGCAAGGCCTAGCCCGGCTACTCATCAACCTCCTCAAGTAAGACCATGGGTTACACAGTTACGCATGCAAACACACTCACATTGACAAGCTGGAGATCAGCATGAAAGCTGGTCCTTCTGCTCATCAACCTCCTAATGTACGCAACACACACACATACACACCCATCAACAATCTTGAGACCAGTATGATGCAATGCTTCGTCCACCTCATCAGTTAATGTCACATAATGTCACTCGAATCAGCCTTTGATCATGTCCGGCACCTGCTCGCCTGTCCAGCATCACTACTCTGGACGGACTTAGAATACGTGGACAACTACAAATACCTAGGTGTCTGGTTAGACTGTAAACTCTCCTTCCAGACTCACATTAAGCATCTCCAATCCAAAATTAAATCTAGAATTGGCTTCCTATATCGCAACAAAGCATCCTTCACTCATGCTGCCAAACATACCCTCATAAAACTGACCATCCTACCGATCCTCAACTTCGGCGATGTCATCTATAAAATAGCCTCCAACACTCTACTTAACAAACTGGATGCAGTCTATCACAGTGCCATCTGTTTTGTCACCAAAGCCCCATACACTACCCACCATTGCGACCTGTATGCTCTCGTTGGTTGGCCCTCGCTTCATACGCGTCGCCAAACCCACTGGCTACAGGTTATCTACAAGTCTCTGCTAGG
Source organism: Oncorhynchus kisutch (assembly GCF_002021735.2). Taxonomy (NCBI): domain Eukaryota; kingdom Metazoa; phylum Chordata; class Actinopteri; order Salmoniformes; family Salmonidae; genus Oncorhynchus; species Oncorhynchus kisutch. The sequence continues at coordinate 645,269 of NC_034184.2, forward strand.
TAAAGCCCCGCCTTATCTCAGCTCACTAGTCACCATAGCAGCACCCACTCGTAGCACACACTCCAGCAGGTACAGTGGGGCAATAAAGTATTTAGTCAGCCACCAATTGTGCAAGTTCTCCCACTTAAAAAGATGAGAGGCCTGTAATTTTCATCATAGGTACACTTCAAATATGACCGATAAATGAGTGAAAAAAATCCAGAAAATCACATTGTAGGATTTTTAATGAATTTATGTGCAAATTATGGTGGAAAATAAATATTTGGTCACCTACAAACAAGCAAGATTTCTGTCTCTCACAGACCTGTAACAACTTCTTTAAGAGGCTCCTCTGTCCTCTCTCGTTACCTGTATTAATGGCACCTGTTTGAACTTGTTATCAGTATAAAAGACACCTATCCACAATCTCAAACAGTCACACTCCAAACTCCACTATGGCCAAGACCAAAGAGCTGTAAAAGGACACCAGCAACAAGATTATAGACATGCACCAGGAAATCAACTGTGGGAGCAATTATTAGGAAATGGAAGACATGCAAGACCACTGATAATCTCCCTCGATCTGGGGCTCCACGCAAGATCTCACCCCGTGGGGTCAAAATGATCACAACGGTGAGCAAAAATCCCAGAACCACACGGGGGGACCTAGTGAATGACCTGCAGAGAGCTGGGACCAAAGTAACAAAGCCTAACACACTACGCCGCCAGGGACTCAAATCCTGCAGTACCAGACGTGTCCCCCTGCTTAAGCCAGTACATGTCAAGGCCCGTCTGAAGTTTGCTAGAGAGCATTTGGATGATCCAGAAGAAGATTGGGAGACTGTCGGATGAAACCAAAATATAACTTTTTGGTAAAAACTCAACTCGTCATGTTTAGAGGACAAAGAATGCTGAGTTGCATCCAAAGAACACCATACCTACTGTGAAGCATGGGGGTGGAAACATCATGCTTTGGGGCTGTTTTTCTGCAAAGGGACCAGGATGACTGATCCGTGTAAAGGAAAGAATGAATGGGGCCATGTATCGAGTGAGTGAAAACCTCCTTCCATCAGCAAGGGCATTGAAGATGAAACGTGGCTGGGTCTTTCAGCATGACAATGATCCCAAACACACTGCCTGGGCAACGAAGGAGTGACTTCGAAAGAAGCATTACTTATTTTCCACCATAATTTGCAAATTAATTAATTAAAACTCCTACAATGGGATTTTCTGGATTTCTTTTCTCATTTTGTCTGTCATAGTTGAAGTGTACCTATGATGAAAATTACAGGTCTCATCTTTTTAAGTGGGAGAACTTGCACAATTGGTGGCTGACTAAATACTTTTTTGCCCCACTGTACCTGCTGGAGTGTGTGCTACGAGTGGGTGCTGCTATGGTGACTAGTGAGCTGAGACTAACTTTGAGCATCAGCTGTCAGAGCAGCTCACAGATCACTGCACCTGTACATAGCCCATCTATCTACCTACCTCATCCCCATACAGTATTTATTTATTTATCTTGCTCCTTTGCACCCCAGTATCTCTACTTGCACATTCATCTTCTGCACATCTACCATTCCAGTGTTTAATTGCTATATTGTAATTACTTCGCCACTATGGCCTATTTATTGCCTTAACGCCCTTATCTTACCTCATTTGCACTCACTGTATATAGACTTTTTGTTTTCTTTTGTTCTACTGTATTATTGACCATAGCAGCACCCACTATTTATTCCATGTGTAACTCTGTGTTGTATGTCGAATTGCTATACTTTATCTTGGCCAGGTCACAGTTGCAAATGAGAACTTGTTCTCAACTAGCCTACCTGGTTAAATAAAGGTGAAATAAATAATAAATCTGCTTCTTTCGTGTCTATTGTTTCTCTCCTAATTGTATGAGAAGCTTGAGTGTGACTCGTGTTTCAGAGTTGAAACACTCTCCATAAATTGAACCCTCTGACCACATAATTACGTGAGAAGCTTTTTGAGGCAAGGGTGACATGATTTTTTTCAATTAAGTCTTTAACATATTTTAACCCCACCTATTCTATTTCTAACAGAAAAACAGAGTTGCTGTCGCGTGAGGACCTGGAGTTGCCTTGGAGACCACTGTACGAGCTGCAAGACAGGATCCTCTACTCAAAGACAGAACACCTGGGCCTCAACTGGTTCCCCAAGTACGTCCCTCTTCTCTTTTACCAGAATGGTTAAAAACATTGTCTTTGAATTTTTTTTTAAAGAACTCCACATATTGAAACCAACCCAACCAATATAGGTTCTTCCCATTTTGAGCCCTCCCTCTATAAGCAGGAAGGTGGTGGGGCCCCGCTTCTACCTTTGTTTGTTACGGAGCTCACTTCCTAATCTCTAGTGGTGGTATAAATGAATTTATTGTGAAATGTAGCTGTCTTTGTGTCAGTTAGTCCGTTGGAGGTTTGTTGGTACTGCCTACTGCCACGGTTCTGGCTAATACAGTTCAACAGTAATACAGTTGATTCAGTTTCCCTTTGCCTCCTTGATGCATCCTTTCATAAGGCGTCAGCAGGCTTCAGTTTGGCTGGCTGCTAGCCGAAGCTGTCTGGGCGACCCAAACGAGTAGCTCGCGGACTCCCTTAAGACATTCGCTTGAAAAAACAACCTATCGAAGTCCAAAACTAACAAAAACGTCACAATGTTATGATAATATATGCACAACCTCTTCCAGACTGTTTTGGCTGGGAAGTATGCTGATGCCTTTACATGCAAAGATTGTTATCCCTGCCCATTTTTGTAGGCTAGGCTCATTTCTGAAAGTTGTCAAATCTGTACCAACACACCCCCAGGTTGCGTATAGCCAAGGACCTCCATCCCACCCTTTTTCTCCCAGCAAGCAGTGCGAGGTGCTCTTGTATAGTGCTATGGAAACATTGTGTTACAACAAAGCTTTGCTAGCACATAATGGGCTTTCACAAAGGGAAGCAAGTTACCCGGTTTATTGATACTATGACATGAATAAAGGAGCAGTGAAAAAACAAAACAAATGAGAAAATGTGTAATGACGCTGTGGTACAAAAAAAAGGTGTTAGAATTTGATATTGAAATGGATTGGCTTTTCATAGTGTGAATCTGAATGTGTTTTTATGCCTTTGTTTCCTCTCACATTCAGTTCTCTACGGCCTCGTGCTTCCTCTAAACACGTAATGATAAAATTGTTTCAGAGGTGGTAAGGACAACGCTTCTCTTTTGTGATAAAAAATAAAATGTATTTCATCCTTTTATTCAGGCACTCTTTGGTTTTTATTTGTCTATGTTGCATGTTGAAAACCAAAAAGCACACTGGACACCCCCACGCAGCTGGTTTGACATAAAATCAACTACAAATCAACCTAAAACCAAAAAGCAATGTTAACATTTCACTCATATTGGAGACTGTCGCACTGCATCTAACTGGACTCTATATCCCCCATACCCATTCTTTGTCAAGTCCCATATGATTTGGTGGTTTGACCTGCTTTGTCAGCACTAGAGGTTTTGCAGCAGTACCCACTAGATTAGGCCACTAGAATTGTTTTACAAGAGCACATTCTGAATTCACCTGTTTAAAAACAGCCATGATGGACACATTTTTTGTGATGCTAAAGAGCACAGATTTGTGCAACAACAAAGAAAATGCTTCCTTATAATGCACATTGTTAGAGAAAAGTTTCAAATTTGGCCTAAATCACGCTACCAGATAATACATTTTACCCTATTTCTTTGCACTGATCTGTGCTCTTTTGTGCCACAACTGTTGTCCCATATTTCTGAGTGAGAGTCATGGTAAGGGTAGTTTGAAGCTCTTGTATCTTGTTCCTCCTGGTATACTGGTATAAGATGGGGGTGATTATCACATGTTTCACCCAAGTATTCTAAAGGTCATTGGGTTTGGGGTTCCCCAGGGTTGAGTGTTGGAGCTGTTGGTGTTCTGGTCATGCTACTTTGTATTTGTAATTCAGAGCATGAGTTTGGGGATTGTCAGTGTGGTCGGTCTGTGGGAAGTAGACATATAAGAGAACTATAGTTGGGTCCCAAAAATCTCTCCTTCTTCCTGAGGTGTGCACTCTTTCACTACTCTGTACAAATGTATAAACATTTGTGAACAAGTGCACATTTCTGGAGAAAAAAAGAGATTAGGCTATTGGGACGCACCCCAACTCACTCAAGCCCTGAGTTGCAAAGCCAGGAGCCCTTGGCAGAAGTCGCTCATCTGTTTAGTTCCCATTAGTCTATTGAATTAAAGCAATGCAGTACGGTTGATTTGAAAGAGACTTGAACAAGTTTGAGTTTAGCACGTGGTTGAATGGGATAGACGAGGCAGTTACAACGCATGACTGAGCTCGGTGTGTGAGTGGTGGCAGGAGGTTTGAGGGTGTGTGAGTGTGAGTGATGGCAGGAGGTTTGAGGGTGTTTGAGCTCAGGTTGTGTGAGTGGCGGGAAGGCAGGGGGATTGAGGGTGTTTGAGTGGCGGGAAGGCAGGGGGATTGAGGGTGTTTGAACTCAGGGTGTGTGAGTGGCGGGAAGGCAGGGGGATTGAGGGTGTTTGAACTCAAGGTGTGTGAGTGGCGGGAAGGCAGGGGGATTGAGGGTGTTTGAGTGGCGGGAAGGCAGGGGGATTGAGGGTGTTTGAACTCAGGGTGTGTGAGTGGCGGGAAGGCAGGGGGATTGAGGGTGTTTGAGCTCAGGGTGTGTGAGTGGTGGGAAGGCAGTGAGATTGAGGGTGTTTGAGCTCAGGGTGTGTGAGTGGCAGGATGGCATGGGGATTGAGGGTGTTTGAGTGGCAGGAAGGCAGGGGGATTGAGGGTGTTTGAGTGGCGGGAAGGCAGGGGGATTGAGGGTGTTTGAACTCAGGGTGTGTGAGTGTCGGGAAGGCAGGGAGATTGAGGGTGTTTGAGCTCAGGGTGTGTGAGTGGCGGGAAGGCAGGGGGATTGAGGGTGTTCGAACTCAGGGTGTGTGAGTGGCAGGATGGCATGGGGATTGAGGGTGTTTGAGCTCAACGGCTGCGGTTATATTGGTCTCAGATAAATCTTTTGACACTTATATGACACTAAGTTGAGTGACCAACCTTTTCAAGCTGTTCATAATGATGGTAACATTCAGAAATAGGCCCAACCGTTACCAAACCAAAGCCTGTAACAGCAGTCAGCAATACTACAGTGTAGCCTGGTGTTGGTTGTATTATTTAGGCAGCAAACTGAAGAAAATGGACTGAATGGGAGGGACTACTTGAAGTTGTCCATTTAAGAAACACTCATATGGGAGGTACTACTTGAAGTTGTCCAATAAGAAACATTCATTTCTGTTTTTTTCTTTGCATGCCCTGAGTACAGCCCAGATATGTTTACTGTTTAGTCAGGCTAGGTGATTTAAAAAGCCTAAAACAATAGGCACCCTCCATTTAACACCCTCAAGATCAGCGTTCATTACAAGTATTAACGGCTAGACCTACTATTTGCATAAAGCCTCAGTCCCAGTCATTTTCTCTCCAAGACAATACCCTAATCCCAATTTAAAAAAGCCCCATTCTGATGATTGTGAATGAACAGAGTACATCTGTTAAATGATTTACCATTCATGTTCTGCTGTTACACTGCTGGCCCAGGGCCACCCAGGACAAAAGTAGAACGGCCCTGGAATAGTCCATTGTTGTAGTCATTGACTTTAGTTCTGTTTATGTTTCTATAGTGCTTTTGTCACGCTATTCCAGTTTGTATGTCCCTAATTTCCTTGCTGTTTCTATGTACACACATGGTCCTCACATCCCTTACTTTTGCCATTCCAGACACTTGTCTCTCTACTGCTTAATTACAGACCACTCTTTCAGAGTACTCACTCTAAAATATGAACACTGCTGTATCTTAAAATGAGCCCCACAGCTCAAGTGAGTACCCAAGCCAGCACCTTTCTCATTACATTTCAGGCACTGCTTTTGATGAGCATGTACTAAATGTGGAATTTCAATGTGAGTGATTTGGCTGTACCTGCATGCAGTCAGTCAACCTCATCATAATTGCATTGGTGTGTTCAGCGTGCTCGTTGTTTCATCAACAGCCACCTCTGTCTGTTCTGATGTCTCAACACCCTCTCTCTCTCTCTCTCTCTTGTTCCTCTTCTCTCTCTCTCTCTCTCTCTCATTCCTCTTCTCTCTTGTCTTTTCTCTTTCTCCCCCAGCTCGGTGGAAAATGTTCTGAAAACACTTGTGAAAAGCTGCAGACCGTAAGTATATATTTTTAAACCCCTATATGAAATATACTGTATGTCTTTTTAAAGAACTCAGTTGCTGAGCTCATTGTTGCATTTACTCTTGGGACACTTTTGGTGAACACTGGTGTATCATCTGAAGAGTTATTGTATCATTACAACATGGCCTGTTATCCATCTGTTCTTACTTCAGAACTCCTGCCATTGAATGAAGTAGAGATGCACACCAAGCCAAGGGACTACTCTGAATTAAATAAGAGACATTCTGTGAAACTGAACTGTTAGTAAGAAACCCCCTTTTTGGGACTTAGCCCACGTCTGCTGACTGACAATTTGTCAAGGTCATGCTAGCTAGAACTCCCGTGTGGTCTAAGACATTGCATCGCATTGCATGCCACTAGAGACTCTGGGTTCGAGTCCAGGCTCTGTCGCAGCTGGCCGCAACCCGGAGACCCATTGGGCGACACACAATTGGCCCAGCGTCGTCCAGATTAGTGGAGGGTTTGGCCGGCAGGGATGTCCTTGTCCCATCGCACACTAGTGACAACTGTGACGGTCCAGGCGCAGTGCACACTGACACGGTCGCCAAGTGTACAGCGTTTCCTCCGACACATTGGTGCGGCTGGCTTCCGGGTTAAGTGGGCATTGTGTCAAGAAGAGGCGCGGTTGTGTTTCGGAGGACACATGTCTCTCGACCTTCGCCTCTCCCGGCTTCGCACAGGAGTTGCAGCGATGAGAAGAAGACAATATATTTTGCATTCTGATGTTTATGACTGAAATGTATACTTACAAGCCCTTAACCAACAATGCAGTTCAAGAAAAAGTTATGAAAATATTTACCAAATAAACAAAAGTAAAAAAGAATATATATTAACACAATAAAATAACGAGGCTATATACCGGGGGTACCGGTACCGAGGTAATTTGTACATGTAGGTAGGGGTGAAGTGACTTTTTTTAATTTTACCTTTATTTAACTAGGCAAGTCAGTTAAGAACAAATTCTTATTTTCAATGATGGCCTAGGAACAGTGGGTTAAATGCCTGTTCAGGGGCAGAACGACAGATTTGTACCTTGTCAGCTCGGGGATTTGAACTTGCAACCTTTCGGTTCCTAGTCTAACACTCTAACCACTAGGCTACCCAGCCGCCCATGCATCGATAATAAACAGCAAGTTGCAGGAGTGTAAAAACAAAGGGGGTGGGGGGTGTCGTCAATGTAAATAGTTTGGTGGCCATTTTATTAATTGTTCAGGAGCCTTTTGGTCCTAGACTTGGTGCTCCGGTACTGCTTGCCGTGCTGTAGCAGAGAGAACAGTCTATGACTTGGGTGACTGGAATTTTTTGAGGGGGGGGCTTTCCTCTGACACCGCCTAGTATATAGGTCCTGGATGGCAGGAAGCTTGGCCCCAGTGATTTACTGAGCCATACACACTACCCTCTAGCACCTTACGGTTGGATGCTAGCAGTTGCCTTACCTGGCGGTGATGCAACCGGTCAGGATGCCCTCGATGGTGGAGCTGTAGAACGTTTTGAGGATCTGGGGACCCATACCAAATCTTTTCGGTCTCCTGGGGGGGAGAAGGTGTTGTCGTGCCCTCTTCACAACTGTCTTGGTGTGTTTGGACCATGGTAGTTCGTTGGTGATGTGGACACCAAGGAACTTGAAGCTCTCTACCCACTCCATTACAGCCCCGTTGATGTTAATGGGGGCCTGTTAGGCCTGCCTTTTCCTTTAGTCCACAATCAGCTCCTTTGTCTTGTTCACATTGAGGCAGAGGTTGTTGTCCTGGCACCACACTGCCAGGTCTCTGACCTCCTCCCTATAGGCTGTCTCATCATTGTTGGTGATCAGGCACACCACTGTTGTCGTCAGCAAACTTAATGATGGTGTTGGAGTCGCAGTCGTGCGTAAACAGGGAGTACAGTACAGGACGGGACTAAGCACGCACCCGAGAGGGGCACCAGTGTTGAGGATCAGCATGGCAGACGTGTTGTTGCCTACCCTTACCACCTGGGGGTGACCCATCAGGAAGTCCAGGATCCAGTTGCGGAGGGAGGTGTTTAGTCCCAGAGTCCTTAGCTTAGTGATGAGCTTTGTGGACACTATGGTGTTGAACGCTGAGCTGTAGTCGATGAACAGCATTCTCACATAGGTGTTCCTTTTGTCCAGGTGGGAAAGGGCAGTGTGGAGTGCAATTGAGACTGCGTCATCTGTGGATCTGTTGGGGCAGTATGCGATTTGGAGTGGGTCTAGGGTTTCTGGGATGATGCTGTTGATGTGAACCATGACCAGCCTTTCAAAGCACTTCATGGCTACAGACGTGCTACCGGGCGTTAGTCATTTAGGCAGGTAACCTTCGCTTCCCTGTGCACAGGGACTATTGTAACCACTCACAGGCAGGGTGGCAGAGATTTGTGTGTGTGCGCGCGTGCAAGTGTCAAGAAGCTTAGTCACTCAGTTGAGTCCCTAGGTTACTTGCTTCTGTAGTGACTGAGACTTAATCCTATTATCAATCTAATTTTGGCCTGGTAGAGTTTCCTGTTACTGTGAGCAGAGAAGTAGGGATTGAGAGAGGGGTGGAGGAGAGAGAGCCCTTTGGGGCTAGTCGTACTCAGCAGCAGTGAAGTAGGGACTGAGAGAGAGGTAGAGGAGAGAGAGATAAAGCCCTTTGGGCCAGGAGCACTCGGCAGCAGTGAAGTAGGGACCGAGAGAGAGAGCCCTTTGGGGCCAGGAGCACTCAGCAGCAGAGTGGCCTAATGCAAGGCCTGTTAAGGAGTTTAATGAAGATCAATTGCAACTGCAAAGCGATGGGAAGGACATGAGAAGGGAATTGGATAGTAGTACATATTGTTATTTGGGGTTTTCTGGCCATTCAATTGAATTGGAATGTTTAGGTAGAAAGAACTGCAGTTGTTGGCCTATAGCTCCGTTTAAGCCATGCAAAACTGCTCTTCTGCGGTCCAAGTGCTGATGCTGTTGTGTTCACACAAACCTGCTCACGATCTGATTACATTAGCTATACTGATGCTTTTTTATATCAGTAAACGCCAGCTTAACTGCCATTGTTTCATATACACATTTTATTTGATTCCATTGCCATAGCTGCGAAACTAGAAATTATAATATAATTAATCTATTTCTGTCTGCCAACCAATGGTTTGTGGCCATGGTCAAGGCCTACGTGCAGCATTGCTCTTTGCATGTCTAGGAGTAGGATGCTTTGTCGTCAATTATTTATAAAATAGTACATAAATGATTTATTTGATGAATGCCATATGCACATCACACATTGTTTGTCCTTGGCGAGGGGTTAAACAGCTTTATTATGCTAATTTTAGATGCTTGTAGTATTATGGCTGATATACACCACACCAAACTACAGGCCTTTATGATGGCACTATAAATACAGGCCTTTATGATGGCACTATAAATACAGGCCTTTATGATGGCACTATAAATACAGGCCTTTATGATGGCACTATAAATACAGGCCTTTATGATGGCACTATAAATACAGGCCTTTATGATGGCACTATAAATACAGGCCTTTATGATGGCACTATAAATACAGACCTTTATGATGGCACTATAAATACAGGCCTTTATGATGGCACTATAAATACAGGCCTTTATGATGGCACTATAAATACAGGCCTTTATGATGGCACTATAAATACAGGCCTTTATGATGGCACTATAAATACAGGCCTTTATGATGGCACTATAAATACAGGCCTTTATGATGGCACTATAAATACAGGCCTTTATGATGGCACTATAAATACAGGCCTTTATGATGGCACTATAAATACAGGCCTTTATGATGGCACTATAAATACAGGCCTTTATGATGGCACTATAAATACAGGCCTTTATGATGGCACTATAAATACAGGCCTTTATGATGGCACTATAAATACAGGCCTTTATGATGGCACTATAAATACAGGCCTTTATGATGGCACTATAAATACAGGCCTTTATGATGGCACTATAAATACAGGCCTTTATGATGGCACTATAAATACAGGCCTTTATGATGGCACTATAAATACAGGCCTTTATGATGGCACTATAAATACAGGCCTTTATGATGGCACTATAAATACAGGCCTTTATGATGGCACTATAAATACAGGCCTTTATGATGGCACTATAAATACAGGCCTTTATGATGGCACTATAAATACAGGCCTTTATGATGGCACTATAAATACAGGCCTTTATGATGGCACTATAAATACAGGCCTTTATGATGGCACTATAAATACAGGCCTTTATGATGGCACTATAAATACAGGCCTTTGTGATATTTTATTTTATTTTATTCTTCAGGTATTTTCCGGAGTCGGCCACCCAGGAGATGTTGGAGGAGTGGCGTCCACTGCTCTGTCCATTTGACGTGACCATGCAGAGAGCAATAGGATACTTAGAGCTCTTCCTCCCCACCTCCCTACCCCCAGAGCTACACCACAAGGGCTTCAAGTGAGAACACACACCTCTGCCACATAGGGTTGCATAATTACAGAAACTCCCAAAGTGCACAGGTTTTTCAGAAATCCCAGTTGAGGAATTCCCTTCAAGCTTTTTCCCTTCTGATTACAGGAACGTTTCTGTAATATTTTAACCTTATGACATCCCAAAACTTGGATTTAAATCACCATTTCAATTTTATTCTCTTAAAAAAAATATATATATAAACACTGTGTAAATGCCACAGTTGAGATGTGTTGTGTGTGCAGTATGCTTCAGCTATGAGATGTGTTGTGTGTGCAGTATGCTTCAGCTATGAGATGTGTTGTGTGTGCAGTATGCTTCAGCTATGAGATGTGTTGTGTATGCAGTATGCTTCAGCTATGAGATGTGTGTGGGTGTGTGCAGTATGCTTCAGCTATGAGATGTGTGTGGGTGTGTGCAGTATGCTTCAGCTATGAGATGTGTGTGGGTGTGTGCAGTATGCTTCAGCTATGAGGTGTGTGTGTGTGTGTGTGCAGTATGCTTCAGCTATGAGATGTGTGTGGGTGTGTGCAGTATGCTTCAGCTATGAGATGTGTGTGTAGTGCTTCAGCTATGAGATGTGTATGCAGTATGCTTCAGCTATGAGATGTGTTGTGTGTGCAGTATGCTTCAGCTATGAGATGTGTGTGGGTGTGTGCAGTATGCTTCAGCTATGAGGTGTGTGCAGTATGCTTCAGCTATGAGATGTGTGCAGTATGCTTCAGCTATGAGGTGTGTGTGTGTGCAGTATGCTTCAGCTATGAGATGTGTGTGGGTGTGTGCAGTATGCTTCAGCTATGAGATGTGTGTGTAGTATGCTTCAGCTATGAGATGTGTGTGCAGTATGCTTCAGTATGTATGAGAGTTTGTTTTCTGATCACCAGGTTGTGGTTTGATGAGCTCATCAGCTTGTGGGTGGCAGTACAGAACCTTCCAGGTTGGGAGGTGGTAAGTTGGACAATATTCACTTGATTGACATACTGGTGTGTGGTACTATTAGCCCAATGCCAGATCTGTTTGTGCTGTTTTGACAAGTTGGCACAAACAGATCTGGAACCAAGCTATTGTAGTATAGTTTCCAACATTCTTTTTGATAGACAGAACCTTTAACTATTTGCTAGATATTCCTCATTTAAAGTTTTCCTTATTAATTTGTTTTTTTTCCCCACAGCATCTTGTCAACCTGTTTGCCCGCTTGGCCAACGACAACATTGGCTACATTGACTGGGACCCATATATACCCAAGGTATGGACACTCCTCCATCAATAACATCAATAACATTTGTCTCGCTGTGCCTATAGAAACTACCCCATTACTCGACTTCTAGCAGGTCCCAATTCACTCCCTGCCCCTATTCCCTTGGTCTTAACACTTTGATGTTTACTGATCTATAAGGTGTAAGCAATACAGAAATGCATAACGTTGAAGGGTTTGGGCCAAGTGAGTCATTTGGGAGTGTCAAGTGTTTTTGCAACATGCTGAAATCTTACCCTCTGCATTTGACCTGTGACCTTAGTTGTGGTATGCATGTCATAGCAGACCAGACAGTCACTGAAAGTGCTGCCTGTTCGTGGCTGTAACTACTGTATCACAGTTCCCTGTTGGTCTTCCTGGCGTGCAGCATGTCTTTCACCATGTTTTTATATGTTATTGCCCAACATGCCCTAATCTCAAATGTGATGTAATGAAATGGATGAAAATTATTTTAAAAATCCCACAAAAATATGAAATCCTGTGATCAGAAAAAGTAATTGGATGACTGGACAATAAAGTATTCATCATCTTCACATGGATTGCTCCTTTTTGATTCCAGATCTTCACCAGAGTGCTGCGTAGTCTGAACCTCCCGGTGGGGACCAGTCAGATGCTGGTTCCCAGATACCTGACAAACGCCTACGATGTCGTACACGTGGTCCTCTGGGTCTCCGCTTTACTGGTCAGTCACTCTTCACAATCAGTGTTGCTCAATCAATGCTTTTTTATGGCTCTTCAAGTTTATTTCAATGTTTTCACAGTAATCATACAATACAATGATCACAACACAATAATACTCTGGAATAAGTGTAGTGCTGTTCTGTTGGATACTGCTGTTTCCGGTAGACCTCCAGTCATTGGGCTAATGCTAGTTAGCATTGGCTCACGATGGAATGATAGTTGTGTTAATGGAATAATCCATTTTGTTTTTCATCTTGTTAAGCATCTGTTGTTTGTGTGATGGCAGGGAGGCCCCAGTAAACAAGCCCAGGCACAGCTCCGTGGCCTTTTCAACAGCATCACGTCTTTCTTCCACCCATCCAATCACGGACGCTGGCTGGTGAGTCACTGCAACGCTCACTTCTTCAATGTTTACCCAGACGGTCATCTCATTCTCCTAACAAACCTTTCGTTGCACTGGCATACCTGCAGACTCAAATCACAGTCTTAGTGACTAGCTCTTTGAATGTGCCCCACATTCCCCTTCTCCTTGCTCCAGAAGCTTCCCTAGGCCTCCTGGCAGTTCCCTCTCCAACCCTCCAAGCCCAGGGGTTTGTGTACATACCGTTCGTTCAGAAATAATGCCCTGATGACACATAAGAGAGCGGCAGCTGCCAGCAGTACTATAAAAGGTCAGCCAGATATCCGGGGCTCATGCCATTCTTTTCTAGAAACATCCAACCTCCGTCATCATACCAGAGCCTCAGGCTGCAAGCTGTGTCTTCACAGTCATACACAATCCTTTATTTATGGCAGAGTGACTCAGACCTTGGTTCAATTACCGTTACCAATACTTAACCTGGGATTCATTGAGCTTGCTTGATGCAATGGAATAGAATGGTCACAAAAATGCACATCCTGCACTCCAGGCAGACTAAAGCAAACGCTAAAAGTTTTTGAACCCAGGTCTGGAGGTAGTTGTGACCCCGTTATGTTTGTGGTAAACCCCATCAACTTGTGAGATGTTCTCCTGGTTTGTTTTCAGTGTAGGGGAATGGAAACAGACAATCCCACGCTCTTGTGATCTGTGTCCAATATAAAAGTACCATGCATCCTGAGTTGGCTAAAGTAAGATGGTAATGTAGTCCTCATCGCTATAGTGACAGTAATGTACCTGCAATGTAGTAACAGTAATGTACCTGTAATGTAGTCCTCGTCGCTATAGTGCCAGTAATGTAGTCCTCGTCGCTATAGTGACTCTAATGTAGTCCTGAATCTATACTTAGGAAAGTTTCTGTGCAAGTCAGTCTCTCCATGCCCCTTAGTAGCTGTTGGTTTAGTGGCATGGGGAGACGGACACAAGGTCCTGCTGTTCTAAAAGGGTATTGGTTCCCTGACAGGGTATTGGTTCTAAAGCCATTCTGTCCTGACAGGGTATTGGTTCTAAAGCCATGCTGTCCTGACAGGGTATTGGTTCTAAAGCCATGCTGTCCTGACAGGGTATTGGTTCTAAAGACATGCACTCCTGACAGGGTATTGGTTCTAAAGACATGCACTCCTGACAGGGTATTGGTTCTAAAGACATGCACTCCTGACAGGGTATTGGTTCTAAAGACATGCACTCCTGACAGGGTATTGGTTCTAAAGCCATGCACTCCTGACAAAGTATGGGTTCTAAAGCCATGCACTCCTGACAGGGTATTGGTTCTAAAGCGCATGCACTCCTGACAGGGTATTGGTTCTAAAGCGCATGCACTCCTGACAGGGTATTGGTTCTAAAGCCATGCTGTCCTGACAGGGTATTGGTTCTAAAGCCATGCTGTCCTGACAGGGTATTGGTTCTAAAGCCATGCTGTGCTCAATTTCAGTGTACTTACTGAGATGAAATGTAATTTTCCTCAACCCTGGAAGGCACGCTATCACCACACTGTCTGACACCCCTGTGTAACGTACCTGTCTGTCTTTGTCCTCATATCTGCCTCCCGTCCAGCTTCTCTCTAACCCTGTATCTGATCCTCACACCTGTCTCTCTGTCCCTCACATCTGTCTCTCTGTCCCTCATGAGCTTAGATGGTTCTCGAATTAATCTGGTCTCTGCATATAAATACTTAGGGATTACTGGATGATAAACAGCCTTTTAAAATGCATGTTGACGAACTTTGTTAACGGCTAAAAATCAAGCTAGGCTTCCTCTATAGAAACAGGACATGTTTGTCCTCTACAAATAGAAGACACATTGTGCAAAGCTACTTTTATGTCTGTTATAGATTATGGGGATATTATTTACATGCATGCTACGGCATCCATGCTTAAATCGCTGGATGCTACTTATCATTGTTCGCTTAGGTTTATTACAGATGCTAGTTACAGAACTCACTATTGAATTTTATATCAAAATGTGGGTTGGACTTCGATGTCCATGAGACGAGAACAACATGCTCTCGTGTTTGTCTATAAAGCACTTCTGAATAAACTACCTTCTTATTTATCATCACTCATCAATATTAGAATTCGTAAAACCAGGTCTCAAACATGGATTACACTTGAGGCCCATGCGGTTTCCACAGAGTTGGGTATGGCTGCCTTTTCCTGTTACGCTCCTTGCCTGTGGAATAGCCTGCAGACTAAACTGAAACTTGGGACTCTTGTCGCCCATTTTAAACATTTATTGGAGGATTTTTATTCTTGTATTGCTTGTAACGGTTTTGGGTAATGCAAGTTCTTCTGCTGTTAGGGGAGTAACCTGTTAGGGGAATAACCTGTTAGGGGAGTAACCTGTTAGGGGAATAACCTGTTAGGGGAATAACCTGTTAGGGGAATAACCTGTTAGGGGAATAACCTGTTAGGGGAATAACCTGTTAGGGGAATAACCTGTTAGGGGAGTAACCTGTTAGGGGAGTAACCTGTTAGGGGAATAACCTGTTAGGGGAGTAACCTGTTAGGGGAGTAACCTGTTAGGGGAGTAACCTGTTAGGGGAGTAACCTGTTAGGGGAGTAACCTGTTAGGGGAGTAACCTGTTAGGGGAATAACCTGTTAGGTGAGTAACCTGTTAGGGGAGTAACCTGTTAGGGGAATAACCTGTTAGTAGAATAACCTGTTAGGGGAATAACCTGTTAGGGGAGTAACCTGTTAGGGGAGTAACCTGTTAGGGGAGTAACCTGTTAGGGGAGTAACCTGTTAGGGGAGTAACCTGTTAGGGGAATAACCTGTTAGGGGAATAACCTGTTAGGGGAATAACCTGTTAGGGGAGTAACCTGTTAGGGGAATAACCTGTTAGGGGAGTAACCTGTTAGGGGAGTAACCTGTTAGGGGAGTAACCTGTTAGGGGAATTACCTGTTAGGGGAGTAACCTGTTAGGGGAATATCCTGTTAGGGGAGTAACCTGTTAGGGGAGTAACCTGTTAGGGGAGTAACCTGTTAGGGGAGTAACCTGTTAGGGGAATAACCTGTTAGGGGAGTAACCTGTTAGGGGAGTAACCTGTCAGGGGAATAACCTGTCAGGGGAATAACCTGTTAGGGGAATAACCTGTTAGGGGAATAACCTGTTAGGGGAATAACCTGTTAGGGGAATAACCTGTTAGGGGAATAACCTGTTAGGGGAATAACCTGTTAGGGGAATAACCTGTTAGGGGAATAACCTGTTAGGGGAATAACCTGTTAGGGGAATAACCTGTTAGGGGAGTAACCTGTTAGGGGAATAACCTGTTAGGGGAGTAACCTGTTAGGGGAGTAACCTGTTAGGGGAGTAACCTGTTAGGGGAGTAACCTGTTAGGGGAGTAACCTGTTAGGGGAGTAACCTGTTAGGGGAGTAACCTGTTAGGGGAGTAACCTGTTAGGGGAGTAACCTGTTAGGGGAGTAACCTGTTAGGGGAGTAACCTGTTAGGGGAGTAACCTGTTAGGGGAGTAACCTGTTAGGGGAGTAACCTGTTAGGGGAATAACCTGTTAGGGGAGTAACCTGTTAGGGAAATAACCTGTTAGTAGAATAACCTGTGTGTAAATGTAATCTGTTGCTGTATTTGTTGTGTTATCTGTGATTGTTTTGTTTGTCTTGTGTAGTTTCTTAATCATTGTACCTAAACTGTATGTGTAAACATGTATACGCAAGGCCCAGCAGTAAAAGAGACCTTGGTCTCAGTCTGTGTTCCTTGTTGAAATAAGGTAAAATAATGTCATCACACCTGTCTCTCGAGTCCTCACCTATCTCATGTACTGATACTGGTCTCTCTAGTCCTCACACCTATCTCTGTCCCCAGATGAAGTTGATGAAGCTGCTGCAGCGCCTCCCGGCCAGCGTGGTAAGACGGCTCCACCGGGAGCGCTACCGGAAGCCCACGTGGCTCACTCCGGTACCGGACAGCCACAAGTTGACGGAGGCAGACATCACGGCGTTCGTGGAGAGTATGATGCAGCCGGTGCTGCTGGCCATGTTCAGTAAGACGGGCAGTCTGGATGCTGCTCAGGCCCTGCAGAACCTGGCCCTCATGAGACCTGAACTTGTCATACCACCAGTGCTGGAAAAGTGAGTGAAATCAAGCAGTCAGTCAGAAGTGAATGGGCAGTGTTTCCTCTGTCGTTGTTTAGGTGGGGCGATGTAGCCAAAATCCCAGTAGTTCTGTAGATCTGTTGTTTTAGGGTTGGGCGATGTAGCCAAAATATCATATCACAATATTCTTTTGACAGTATGGTGGTATTTTACATTGGTGTAAAGTACTTAAGTAAAAATGATTTGAAGTACTACTCAAGTAATTTTTTGGGGTATCTGTACTTTACTATTTATATTTTTTGACAACTTTTACTTTTACTTCAATACATGATGCACTTTTTACTCCCAAAATGTTCCCACAACCAAAAGTACTTGTTACATTTTGAATGCTAAGCAGGACAGGGAGATGATCCAATTCACACACCTATCAAGATTACATTATTGGTCATACCTACTGCCTCTGATCTGGCAGACCCAGTAAACACAAATGCTTCGTTAGTAAATTATTTCTGACTGATGGAGTGTGCCCCTAAATTTTAAAGACAGGAAAATGGTTCCTTCCGGTTTGCTTGATATAGGGAATTAGAAATGATTTATACTTTTACTTTTGATACTTAAATATATTTAAACCAAATACTTTTAGACTTTCACTCAAGTAGTATTTTAGTGGGTGACTTTCACTTTGACTTGGGTCATTTTCTATTAAGGTATCTTTACTTTTACTCAAGTATGACAATTGGGTACTTTTCCCACCACTGGTATTTTATGTTTATGAAAAATCTAAGTGAATCATTTTCTAAGCAGTGAATGACCCTAGGATGGCAAGTGAATCCTAAGTGGCTATAGCAGGCTTTCTCCATGCTGATGGATTTCTCCTCAACCAAGCTAGGACAAACCTGACAGCAAAGTAATCCCATAAGTTGAACTTTTTATTTATTATATTGTTATAGACTATTAAAAAGATCCGTACCGGCATGTGGATCCAAACCAGTATACCTTAAGATAGGATATATGGCCCAGCACTAATTTATCTAGTCTTCCTCTGTAGAACCTACCCTGCTATGGAGACCCTGACAGAACCCCACCAGCTGACTGCCACCCTGAGCTGTATGATCGGCGTGGCTCGCAGCCTGGTGTCTGGGGGGCAGCGCTTCCCTGAGGGCCCCACACACATGTTGCCCCTCCTCATGAGGGCTCTGCCCGGTGTTGACCCCAATGACTTCAGCAAGTGCATGGTGGGTAATAGAGTTCATAGATAATAAGCTCTTGTAGGCCTCCCACCCTCCTCCTACACTGGGGTTGCTTGGGTAAAGATAGTGTCATCAATTTGGAAGTTGTTTCTGTGTGTGTTGCAAGGCTAAGTGTGCTCTCCCTCCTTTCTGCAGATAACATTCCAATTCATTGCTACGTTTGTTACTCTTGTGCCTTTGGTGGACTGTTCCTCTGCTGTTCATGAAAGGAGCGATCTGACAGCGGTGGAGAGAGAGATGTGCTCAGCCTCGGCAGAGTTTGAGGACTTTGTTCTTCAGTTCATGGACAGGTATGAGTATGGAGGAAGTCAATATAGGACTCAGGTAGGGTTGCAAAGGATTGGAAACCTTACGGTATATTTCCGGGATTTTCCATGGGAAGTTAAGAACTTTGCTTAAATTCATCAATAAAGTTAGCTTATAACAGTGAACCTTGTTTTGTGGGATACGCATACGGCAATTCAAGGTCTTGTGGCACATTTTGGTTAAACTATCCCCAATTCAATGGAATTGCAACCCTTTGCATGCACAGTGCATTCTTCCATCACGTGCAGCTGATTCTCAAGATCTTGCACACTAATGAGATGCTATTGAGCCCACACTACTACACTGAGCCAAGGACTACATGCTTTCTGGTAAGTTTTGATTACAGTACTAGGTGGGGTGAATATATTTTATGACATATGATGTTTTTGTTAAGAAGAAAATAGTAGCCTACATCAAAGTGTGTTTAAATTATTTCTAACTTAACAATTTATGATAGTTGTGATACATTTATGATACATGTTTCACTAAAACATTTATCTTACAAAGGAGTTGTTTAATCTAACTGGTTAACTATTGATCTGTACATGGAATTGTATATATTTTTTTTACAATATATTTTCTTATCTTTACAGAAAAATGCCACAGGCACTATCTGATGTGTGGAGATATTTCACTGCAGCTAATGTAGAAGGAAAAGCGGTGTACATTTGCAAATACAGAATCATCTGGCCAATTTTAGAAAGTTCCCTCAGCACTCACAACAAGCAACCTCTGACAATAGTCCTTCTACTTCTATTCGAGGTGAAAATGATGAATCAGACACCTTATCGATAGCAACAGCTCATGGTCGTCCTGGAATCAGACGTTTTTTGACTCAATGGAGGAACGTAGTCAGAGAAATGCTGATGAATGTCTTGCTCAATCTGTGTATGCAACTGGTTCACGTCTGATGCTCAGAGGCAATCACCCCTCCAACCAGACATGCTTTATCTACTGATTTGCTGGATGCAGAGTTCAAGTGAAGGTCAAGCAAATCATAGAGAAAGCAAACTGTATTCCAATCATCTCTAATGGGTGGTTGAATGTTTGTGGGCAAGGAATAATTAACTACATCATCTCCACCCCTCAACCAGTATTCTACAAGAGTACAGACACAGGGGACAACACGCACACACCGGTCTCTACATTGCAGATGAGCTGAAGGCAGTCATCAATGACCTTGGACCACAGAAGGTATTTGCACTGGTGACAGACAATGCAGCGAACATGAAGGCTGCTTGGTCTAAAGTGTTTGGTCTAAAGTCCTACCTTCACATCACACCCATTGGCTGTGCTGCTCATGCATTGAATTTGCTCCTCAAGGACATCATGGCACTGAAGATAATGGATACACTCTACAAGAGAGCCAAGGAAATGGTAGGTATGTGAAGGGTCATCAAGTTATAGCAGCAATCTACCTCACCAAGCAAAGTGAGAAGAATAAGAGCACCACATTGAAGCTTCCCAGCAACACCCGTTGGGATGGTGTTATCATCATGTTTGACAGTCTCCTGGAGGGGAAGGAGTCTCCAAGAAATGGCCATATCACAGTCTGCCGATATGGATAGCTCTATCAAGAGGATCCTCCTGGATGATGTATTTTGGGAGAGAGTGGTAAGCAGCCTGAAACTCCTGAAACCTATAGCAGTAGCCATTGCACGGATTGAGGGAGACAATGCCATCCTGTCTGACATTCAGACTCTGCTTGCAGATGTAAGAGAATAAATTCGTACTGCCCTGCCCACTTCACTGTTGCTCCAAGCAGAGGAAAATGCAGTTCTGAAATACATCAAAAAGCATGAAGACTTCTGCCTGAAGCCCAAACACGCTGCAGCATACATGTTGGACCCCAAGTATACTGGCAAGAGCATCCTGTCTGGTGCAGAGATCAACCAAGCCTATGGTGTCATCACTACCGTGTCTCGCCACCTTGGCCTGGATGAGGGCAAGGTTCTTGGCAGTCTGTCGAAGTAACTGGTCCTTGTTTGGGAACACAATCACCAAAGCACGCAACAGGCTGACCAATACAAGGGTTGAAAAATTGGTGGCCATCTGGGCAAATTGAGGCTTTTGAGCCTGACAACGAGCCACCCTCAACAAGCTTGGAAAGTGACAGTGAAGATGAGGCCTCAGTCTGATGTTCAAGAGGTGGACATTGAGGAGGTCCAGGGAGAAGACATGGAAGCCTGAGAAGAAGACAACCAAAGCTTTAGTTTCTAGACTATTATTTTACAGATGTATGTTGAAAATGGTTTTGGGAGATGCAATGGATCATTCAATATCCCTTTCTTTTGTTGTTCAGTGAAATCATCCCATGTGAAGAGTCAACTAATTTAATTAAAGTTCAAATCATTACTAAATGTATTTTTTTTTCTATTGGAAGGATTTAGTAATTTGCAATTGTCTACTTATGGTCAGGTAAAATGGTATTGTTTCGGTCTCCATATGATATGGTAAATATATCCAATGCAACAAACATCTACATTTAAACGGTATTAATATAAATTTGCATATATTTCTGTTAATTCCCATATACAACTCAGCAAAAAAAGAAATGTCCTCTCACTGTCAACTGTGTTTATTTTCAGCAAATTTAACATGTGTAAATATTTGTATGAACATAACAAGACTCAACAACTGAGACATAAACTGAACAAGTTCCACAGACATGTGACTAACAGAAATGAAAGAATGTGTCCCTGATGAAAGGGGAGGTCAAAATCAAAAGTAACAGTCAGTATCTGGTGTGGCCACCAGCTGCATTAAGTACTGCAGTGTATCTCCTCATGGACTGCACCATATTTGCCAGTTCTTGCTGGCAAGAACCAAGGCACCTGCAAGTTCCCGGACATTTCTGGGGGGAATGGCCCTAGCCCTCACCCTCCGATCCAACAGGTCCCGGACATGATCAATGGGATTGAGATCCAGGCTCTTTG
Source organism: Oncorhynchus kisutch (assembly GCF_002021735.2). Classification (NCBI taxonomy): domain Eukaryota; kingdom Metazoa; phylum Chordata; class Actinopteri; order Salmoniformes; family Salmonidae; genus Oncorhynchus; species Oncorhynchus kisutch. The sequence continues at coordinate 666,859 of NC_034184.2, forward strand.
CTGGCCATAGCAGAACACGTGACATTCTTGTCTTGCAGGAAATCATGCACAGAATGAGCAGTATGGCGCTGGTGGCATTGTCATGCTGGAGGGTCATGTCAGGATGAGCCTGCAGGAAGGGTACCACATGAGGAAGGAGGATGGCGTCCCTGTAACACACATCATTGAGATTGCCTACAATGACAACAAGCTCAGTCCGATGATGCTGTGAGACACCGCCCCAGACCATGACGGACCCTCCATTTCCAAATCGACCCGGCTCCAGAGTACAGGCCTCGGTGTAACTCTCATTCGACGATAAACGCGAATCCCACCATCACTCCTGGTGAGACAAAACCATGACTAGTCAGTCCTGTCTGGTCCAGCGATGGTGGGTTATGCCCATAGGTGACATTGTTGCCGTTGATGTCTGGTGAGGACCTGCCTTACAACAGGCCTACAAGCCCTCAGTCCAGCCTTTCTCAGCCTATTGCGGACAGTCTGAGCACTGATGGAGGGATTGTGCGTTGCTGGTGTAACTCGGGCAGTTGTTGTTGCCATCCTGTACCTGTCCCACTGGTGTGATGTTCAGATGTACAGATCCTGTGCAGATGTTGTTACACATGGTCTGCCACTGCGAGGACGATCAATTGTCCGTCCTGTCTCCCTGTAGCGCTGTCTTAGGCGTCTCACAGTACGGACATTGCAATTTATTGACTTGGCCACATCTGCAGTCCTCATGCCTCCTTGCAGCATGCCTAAGGCGCATACACGCAGATGAGCAGGGACCCTGGGCATCTTTCTTTGGTGTTTTTTCAGAGTCAGTAGAAAGGACTCTTTAGTGTCCTAAGTTTTCATAATTGTGACCTTAATTGCCTACCATCTGTAAGCTGTTAGTATATTAACGACCGTTCCACAGGTGCATGTTCATTAATTGTTTATGGTTCATTGAACAAGCATGGGAAACAGTGTTTAAACCCTTTACAATGAAGATCTGTGAAGTTATTTGGATTTTTACTAATAATCTTTGAAAGACAGGGTCCTGAAAAAGGGATGTTTCTTTTTTTTGCTGAGTTCATTTCCCATATATTCCCATTTCCAGCTCTGAATATTCCACAAAATGTGCAAACCTAGTGTGCGTGTGCGGGGGTGTCTGAGGTCTGGTCTGGTCTGCGCTAAGAAGAAATGGGATTCTTGAAAATAATGTTTTAGGATTTCTTCTTGGAAATGTACTTGGCTAACAAACATTTAACTATAGCAAGAAAACGAATTAAACCCGCATTATCTAGCTAGCTAGTTAACAATATATTACAATATTCTAGAAGTGTTAAATAGCTAGTGTTAGCGCATCAATTCTCAAAGAAGAACTTGGCTGATGTTAACGTCGTTAGCTATGTTGGCTATAATGTTGTTACACGTTAGGTAGCTAACGTAGCTACCCTATTTACCGGTTTCCCAGTCCCTCTACCACCGCCTCTCCTATCATGGACGACACCTTCTCCAGCTGGTCCATATGATTGGTCTCTCAGCTCCCTTCTTTTTAGCAGCCCACTTGATGTCAGACCACTATTTTTTATGGCGGCGTCACTGTCCCTTGCCATACCCCCGTCGACAGACACTGTCCCTTGCCATACCCCCGTCGGCAGACACTGTCCCTTGCCATACCCGCGTCGGCAGACACTGTCCCTTGCCATACCCCCGTCGGCAGACACTGTCCCTTGCCATACCCCCGTCGGCAGACACTGTCCCTTGCCTTTCCTTGGTTATCCATTTTAGTTTTTGATATAGCTAGTCTGATGGCTATAATGTGTGAACAAATTACGTTTGTTTTTGTTTATGAAGGGTTCGCAAGCCAACTACAAAAAAAATATTGAGACATGGTGCAGATAAATGTAATAAAATATCGCTTTATTATAGTGGGCCAAATCCTATCATCCCTGTCACATCGGCTTATTTATTGGTTTCAAACACGTCACTAATGTCAATGCAACATAAGAAGATATTTATTAAGTTCATAAGAAAACATTGAATTCCTAAGAACATTTTGACCAATTGAACTTATGAGTTATCTTATGAACTTCTTCTTTTTTTCCCCTTAAACTTCTTACATTTTTTGTAAGTAATGTTTTGTGAATATGCCCCCAGGTGTTTTGCCCTGATAGACAGCAGTACTCTAGAGCAGACCAGAGAGGAGACCGAGACCGAGAAGATGACCCATCTGGAGAGCCTGGTGGAGCTGGGACTATCTTCTACCTTCAGCACCATCCTCACACAGTGCTCTATAGACATCTTCAAGGTAGGCCACAACTCACTGTACACCTACGCCTTTCTCACTGTGTGTGTCCTTTAAAGTACCACCATGTGGAAAAGGTCAAGGGGTCTGAATACTTTCCTGACGCCACTGTATATGCATGTGATGATGTGAATATATCCTTTGGTTCATTTGTGTTGTTCAGGTGGCTCTGGAGAAGGTCTTCATCTTTGCCACCACCAACATCTTTGAGACTCGTGTGGCTGGCAGGATGGTGGCTGACATGTGCAGAGCAGCCTCCAAGGTTCACCCTGCACAGTCTTTGAAGCTTTTGGTACCACACTGCTGCAATGCCATAAACCAGCTCACTGTCAGTAAGTGCTCACTAAGCTGGACATGTGTTCTGGATGTGTTCTGTTGGAGTGGAGGGCTATAAAACCAATCTGGATTTGGTCTTAATTTGAGACTGTTGTTGATTCTGATATGGTGGGGTTAGAGTTGGGGAGAAGTGGGAATCAATGGATCGTTGTTCTGTGTTGGTCTCGGAGTATCTCACTCTGTTTCTTGGTTGTTGATTTCCAGATGAGGAGGTGTTGAGTGAGGAGGAACTGGATAAGGAGTTACTATGGAACCTTCAGCTACTGTCAGAGGTGAGGTCATCATCCTGCATCCATACTGACTGAAACATTCCCTTGTTCCCTTCACCTCTCAGTAGACTTGACACCAAACAGGAAAACACTTTTGAAATGGGGGAGTTACTTACCTAAAGCTAATTTTTTATTTTCTGTTGCAAATGTTTTCAAACGTCTTCCTTTGTGTGCCTTAATGAAGGTGGGCCTGTATGTTCTCTCCTAACCCTCCTTCCCTCCTGTTGTCTCCTTGTCCTCCCCAGGTGACTCGTGTGGACGGGGACAAGATCCTCCCCTACAGCACCCAGCTGGTTCAGATCCTGCAGCTGACCCTCCACCTGAAGTGTAAACAGGGCTACACCCTGGCCTGTAACCTGCTGCATCATATCCTGAGGTCTACAGCTCTCATCTACCCCACAGAGTACTGCAGTGTACCAGGAAGCTTTCAGCAGCCCACACAGGACTACCTGCCCATCAAGGTACGTACAGGGTTAGAGGTACTAAGTTTGGTGTTAGGGGTTTGTAGAGGTTGGTGTTAGGGGTTGGTGTTAGGGGTTCTATAGCTCTCACCTTAGGGGTTCTATAGCTCTTAGGGGTTCTATAGCTCTCACCTTCCCCACAGAGAACTGCAGTGTACCAGGTGGCTTTCAACAGCCCATACAGGACTACCTGTACCTTCAAACATCAGCTATCTGAGCAGCTAACCGATCGCTGCAGCTGTACATAGTCTATTGGTATATAGCCCACCCATTTTCACCTACCTCATCCCCATACTGTTTTTATTTATTTACTTTTCTGCTCTTTTGCACACCAATATCTCTACCTGTACATGACCATCTGATCATTTATCACTCCAGTGTTAATCTGCAAAATTGTATTCATTCGCCTACCTCCTCATGCCTTTTGCACACAATGTATATAGACTCCCCCTTTTTTTTTTTTTTTTCTACTGTGTTATTGACTTGTTAATTGTTTACTCCATGTGTAACTCTGTGTTGTCTGTTCACACTGCTATGCTTTATCTTGGCCAGGTCGCAGTTGCAAATGAGAACTTGTTCTCAACTAGCCTACCTGGTTAAATAAAGGTGAAATAAAAAAATAAAATAAAAAACCTACCTACCCACAAGGTATCAAGTTCAGAACTTTACTTTTAGTTGTACATTCTCTAAATTGCTGCTTACCAAATTTCTACAACATTCTCTTTAGTGCGAATAACTTTTTATAACCCAGACAGACCCCAAACAATGACGATTGTAGAGTGCTTCTGTCCATTTCTATCACAAATTGTTACTTTTATTACTTTTTACGTGATCTCTTCCTGATTGGTCTGATCACTCACCAGCCACTCAGGACCTTGTGATAGAAAGTGTGTAGGATGTTCACTCATGGCTCGACAATGTAGAGGAAAAACAGGTCAATTCTAGAGGGTGCAACAAAATTTGTCAAAACATTAGTTTTCTTGGCCCTATGTCATTATAAATCACATTGAATTAATCTTAATATACTTGTACTTGACATTGTTGATGAAATAAAAACGTTAATTTGCTGTGACTATAGCTAGTTTAGAGACTCTGCTGCTTTTGGTTGAATCTCTTCCATATTTTGCGTTGGGAGGTGGTACCATTTGGAGGTGTTTCCGCTGGTTGGACCAATCAAAATAAACTTGATCCTCTCGTCATTTAATCTCTATATCCTTGACTTTCTTTGGCTATATTGGCGATAAATCTACATTGAGAGGGGCTGTTTCTATTGCGATTAGAGGGAAAGACCCATACACCATGAAAACAGGATCTGATTGTCTTAGTGGAGGGTGAATATTGGAATTCGTCTGCTAATTTTGTAAATAAATATATATTTAGTCCCTGTTTTGTATTCTGCGGATGTCATTTAGAAAAATGCCATGTTTTCACTCACAAACCTGCAGCCACTAGTTAGCTTGTCAGTTGGTGTTGGAAGTTAGCGCTATTCTGCCACGAAGCAACGCCACAGAGTTCTATGAAGCAGAGACGACATTCCTTCTATACATGCTACATTCTCAAAGTAAATCATCTAACTTTTGAACCATATATTCTTTTCATTTTATACCTTTATTTAACTAGGCAAGTCAGTTAAGAACACATTCTTATTTTCAATGATGGCCTAGGAACAGTGGGTTAACTACCTGTTCAGGGGCAGAAATATATGGTAGAGGCATGGGGTTTGGAATATTGTTTTTCGGGCGCAATTCTCTGTTGAATGGATATTTTGAATGAATGAATAGTTGTATAGGTGAACACCCTATAGTGTGTCAAAGGAACCATGTCAGACTAGTAAAGAGGTCCAGGGCATAACATGCCTCTACCCTGTTAACCCATCAGACAGTTACACAACTCTCCTCTCTTTCTCCCTCCTGTTTCTCCGGCTTCCCGCAACCCTCCTCCTGTCCGCATAGTAAATGAGAAGGGCCCATGGAGATAGATTGAGGGTACACCTCCCATCTTTGCCTATAGGAAGTCCCTTTACATGTTGATATACCTCCATGGTGCCACTCATGCCATGACAGGATTTTGTGACAAGTGCGCCTTCTATCCCTCTCTATGGAAGGTCCTTGAGAGGGATTTCATCTCAGGAGAGGCATGATCTCTCCTTTCTCCCGAAGTGTGCAATTGTTCACTTCCCTTCATCGAAAGGAAATAACTGCTCTTAAGAGAATCTGTCCTCACCTCCTGACCTCAACCCCTCTTTCATCAAATACACTATCCATCTGTCTCCCCTGTATCAACACATCATTCTCCTCTCCTCCATCAAACACCTTCCAAAGCCTTCTTCTTTCTTCTGAGAACCATTAACTTCCAACATAACCCAGTCTCTTTCATTTCCTATCTCAATGTTCAAAGTTTAGCACATCCCAACAGGGGCCTAGTTACAGTTTTGACTTAAATCACCTTGAAAATCTTAAAATGGCTGGCTAGCAATGATCAACAACGAACTTATCAAAGCTTGAATAATTTTTAAAAGAATGTGCAAATATTGTACAACCCAGGTGTGCAAAGCTCGTAGTCTTACCCAAAAAGACTCACAGCTGTAATCGCTGGCAAAGGTGATTCTCTAGCATGTATCGATCCAGTTTCCAAGTGCCTTTTGATGGTGTAGGAAACTGTACTCACTGACACCTTGGCTTTCTTTGCAATTTCTCTAAAGGAAAGACCTACACTTTTAAGGGTTTTAAATGGTCGGTCTGTCTGCCTTTGTTAATTGCCTTTTTCTCACCATTTTCATAGCAATATACTACTTCCTGCAGTACAATACTGTCCAAATAATGCTTAAGAGGTTGTAGTAACAGTCTGTTCCAACACTGCTGTTCCAACACTTTTATACAGTGTCGTGGTAATTTCCTGTATTACTAAGTGAAAAGAGAGTTTACAAACCACACACAAGTCAGAGTTATACTTTAAACTTCATATTTTAATAATATGAGCTTCACCATAGCCCCTTGACTCTCAGATCAATTCATTGTCTATAAATGAATTCTGAGAGTGCTTACAAAATAATACTTTTATAGCCAAGATACACCCCTCTCAACTCACAATGACGAACCACAGATCTTAGAAACTTCACAAATGGCCTTGTGCCTGAAAGAGGAGTATCCCATAGCCAGATAGCGTTAGCTATAAATTATCGTTCAGTTTGCTCTCTAAGACGAGGTTCTACTTCTCATTCTTGGTACTTCCTATTACCAAAACATTACCCCATCCAATGGCATATATCAATTTTCAATTCTAGATACACCCATCTCAAATACACTCCCTCCTGGACAAGCTCACAGAGGGGAGTGACTGGCACACAGGCATTGTGGAGCCCTTCACATGGTTTAACTGATACATTGGAAGACACGATTCAATTCTGACTTCTCCCTTTCTGATATTCTGCATATTACCAGACAGATAAAAGACAAGCCTGACCTCTCCCCTCTCTGGGCCCCAAGTGACTTTTTCCACATAAGCATATAATGAAAGTAGATAAAACATCTTATTTATCAATGTTACCTAACTAATTCTGATTCTGCTACGACAACAGACAGAGGGTTTGTAAGTAATCAACCAAAGTTTTGAGGCTTAATTTACTTCCAAGTTGTTAACCCATTACTTGTTCCCTGAAAAGGCCTTTTTTTGTAACTCATTATACATTATTTTTCAGTTTTTAGTAACCTAGATTCTAAAAAAAAAATATATATGTATATATATATATATATAATTTTTTACCTCTGGCAGTTTACTGCTTACCTTTACCATTTTCAGGTTATTCACTGGACTTAAACTGCTTAAATTTCAATAAAAACTGGAAATAATGGGGGTGTTCAAAAACTTTTGACCGGTAGTGTATATATTATTATATATTGATCTCAACCTTCTCCCCCTCTGTCCAGGACTGGGGTCGTCCGGGGGACCTGTGGAACCTTCACATCCAGTGGCATGTCCCCAGTGTGGAGGAGACCAGATTTGTGTTCTATGTTCTGGACCTGATCTTACAGCCAGAGCTGCTGCGACTGCAGAGATACGCCCAGGGGGAACGGGACATGACCAGGTGAGGGGGGACAGACTGTGTGAAGGCAGTAAGAGGGTCCTATTCATCAGTTATCAAACAGAAGAAAACAGACTGTAAGACTACCTAAACTTGTCCAATAAGAAACACACATTTTTGTTTTAATTTGCGAAACGTGTTGCTACGATATGCCCTAATGAATAGTTAGGACCCAGGGGGTTGCCAGGTGAAGGCACATTAAACAGAGCACGACAAGTCTGGAGCAGACGGGTGCAGGTGTAAGGATAGGATACTGTACATCAGTGGTCACCAACCGGTCATCGTGATCTCCCAAGGCATTCCTAGTCAATCACCAAACATTTATGTAGAAAATCCAATGATAAAGGCATAAAGGCTTGAGCTTCTTTTATGTTGGTTATGTTTGTGTGTTGCTCTGTTGACGGTAGGTGCTCCTGATTCAGAAGCCCTGCTGCACCTGGTAGGCAAAGTGTTGCCATTTTCAACCATTTAATTTCTCTGAAATGACAAACTCCGCCTACCCAGCAGACCTGGAGATCTGTGGCTAAATCAAGTGTGCTTACTGCTCTGGCCAATCGAATAGCTCAAATGCCTACCTACAGCTTCCATGACCCCGGCTACAGCATGGTTTGATACAGGCCTACATGAGATTTAATAACTTTTAAAACTATGACCAGAGGGAGACTGTCAAAGAGCTGCTGTTTTTGTGAGTGACTTTATTCATCACTGTCAACACTGTATTTAGTCAACACTAAAAGTACAAAACATAGTACAATACATAAAATGCGCTTCTCTCTACTTCTACTTCGTGCTGCATCTGCAATGAATTACTAGTCAAGTGTATCTATAGCCCTGCGTTTGAATTATTAACAGCTGCTCGTTGTCTATTTTAATATAGAGGAATATATTTCTCTGGTCATAGGTGAGAGGCTGCTGCTCTCTCACTCCCTTCGCTGAGACGAATGCCGTGTTCAAAACAATGGGGATTCTTTTGAACGGCCATCCAAGTCAGAAACTCTGGCATCTTTCTAAGGCTCTGACTTTCTGACCTGAAGATCACTGACGCCATTATTTGATCTGTTGTCTTGAAAGCACCATGACCATCAGATGCCAGTACCATCAGTCCTGTAAAATAAAAAAGCGAATTATTTCAATTTATGCTCAGCTGTGCCTCGCTTAAGGTACACCAAATGATCTAGTTTGTTATCAAAGCTTGAGTTTTGAAATACATTGCTCAAAAAAATTAAGGGAACACTTAAACAACACAATGTAACTCCAAGTCAATCACACTTCTGTGAAATCAAACTGTCCACTTAGGAAGCAACACGGATTGACAATAAATTTCACATGCTGTTGTGCAAATGGAATAGACAACAGGTGGAAATTATAGGCAATTAGCAAGATACCCCCAATAAAGGAGTGGTTCTGCAGGTGGTGACTACAGACCACTTCTCAGTTCCTATGCTTCCTGGCTGATGTTTTGGTCACTTTTGAATGCTGACGGTGCTTTCACTTGTGGGTGAAATTATATACATGATTTGGTAACACAAGAGAAAGATACAAATATGGGTTCATTTCTTGTTCTGGTAAAATGCATTGTCTATTGTATATGGCAGGAAGCAGATAAAGGCCGTGAGGGTATGGGGTAGCTGAGAAACATTCCTGGACCAGCTGTATATACAAAGATCAGAGGGATAGAAAAAGGAGGGGGTCAGACAAAGGACCAACTGATGGCTTACAGACAATAATCACATCACAGGGGATACACAAGTCTATTTGATCTTAGATAACCATATGAAGAGAAGGTGACCAGGGCAGCTGAACACAATAAAAACTAGAGATGAAAGACACACACCAAAAGGGACACTTGGAGTTAATTACAGGGTCTAAAACACAGGATACAGGAAGAGGGACGTATATTATCTTTAGGTCAAAGCAAAGGTCTGGTCATCATTGTAAACTGGCCGAAAGCAGATGTGGGCGTTACTGGGCTGAACAAGCAGGATTGGGATGTAACTGTATTTGCATTGGGGGATGAACTGATAATGTATGTGTGGGTATAAAATGAAGAGTGAGAGCTCTGGAAAGGTGTGTGTTCCGCGGACCGCTCCGGCTTGAGATACCTTGATATTAAAAGCCTATTGATTTTTACAAAGTTCTTGAGTGCGTCATATTTGAGCCGATTTGCCACTACACACTCTAGTGGTAGCATGAGACGGAGTCTACAACCCACACAAGTGGCTCAGGTAGTGCAGCTCATCCAGGATGGCACATCAATGCGAGCTGTGGCAAGAAGGTTTGCTGTGTCTGTCAGCGTAGTGTCCAGAGCATGGAGGCACTACCAGGAGACAGGCCAGTACATCAGGAGACGTGGAGGAGGCCGTAGAAGGGCAACAACCCAGCAGCAGGACCGCTACCTCCGCCTTTGTGCAAGGAGGAGCACTGCCAGAGCCCTGAAAAATGATCTCCAGCAGGCCACAAATGTGCATGTGTCTGCTCAAACGGTCAGAAACAGACTCCATAAGGGTGGTATGAGGGCCCGACATCCACAGGTGGGGGTTGTGCTTACAGCCCAACACCGTGCAGGACGTTTCGCATTTGCCAGAGAACACCAAGATTGACAAATTTGCCACTGGCGCCCTGTGCTCTTCACAGATGAAAGCAGGTTCACACTGAGCACGTGACAGTCTGGAGACGCCGTGGAGAACGTTCTGCTGCCTGCAACATCCTCCAGCATGACCGGTTTGTGGTGGGTCAGTCATGGTGTGGGGTGGCATTTCTTTGGGGGGCCGCACAGCCCTCCATGTGCTCGCCAGAGGTAGCCTGACTGCCATTAGGTACCGAGATGAGATCCTCAGGCCCCTTGTGAGACCATATGCTGGTGCGGTTGGCCCTGGGTTCCTCCTAATGCAAGACAATGCTAGACCTCATGTGGCTGGAGTGTGTCAGCAGTTCCTGCAAGAGGAAGGCATTGATGCTATGGACTGGCCCACCCGTTCCCCAGACCTGAATCCAATTGAGCACATCTGGGACATCATGTCTCGCTCCATCCACCAACAGACCTAATAGTGTCTGCACCACAGACTGTCCAGGAGTTGGCGGATGCTTTTGTCCAGGTCTGTGAGGAGATCCCTCAGGAGACCATCCGCCACCTCATCAGGAGCATGCCCAGGCGTTGTAGGGAGGTCATACAGGCACGTGGAGGCCACACACACTACTGAACCTCATTTTGACTTGTTTTAAGGACATTACATCAAAGTTCGATCAGCCTGTAGTGTGGTTTTCCACTTTAATTTTGAGTGTGACTCCAAATCCAGACCTCCATGGGTTGATAAATTTGATTTCCATTGATAATTTTTGTGTGATTTTGTTGTCAGCACATTCAACTATGTAAAGAAAAAAGTATTTAATAAGATTATTTCATTCATTCAGATCTAGGATGTGTTATTTTAGTGTTCCCTTAATTTTTTTGAGCAGTGTATAACATGGTCTGAGAAGAACAATATTGTCAGGCCAGCCACGTAGCCATTATGTTGTGATAATGTATTAGGCCTCCTGCACAAACCTCATTCATACACAAAAAAAAGTCATGTTTAAAAATCATTCTGAGTGCTATATCTTGGCTTGCTTTGTGACTGCAAAAGTGCTCTTCACTAATCTAAGAACAAACTAGTGTCCTGTTGTCCCACGTGTGCCATTTTCTTCCTGACAAGGTGGTTTAGGTGGTTTCACTCTGTTTCAAACGTGTTCTTCCCACTTAACACAACTCCGTTCTGCTTTATAATGTGTAGTCAGTGTCGTGGACCCTGCATGTAACTAATCCCATTTTCCAGGGATGACGTCCTACAGAGTTTGTCTATCGTACAGCACTGCCTTCTCGGAGCAGGAAGTCTGTTTCCACCGCTGCGAGGAGAGCCCATCCCAGAACTGTGAGTAGTACACAGTCAAGCTTAATTAATGAAATGTATTTATGAAGCCCTTTTTACATCAATAATTGTCAGTGTTTTACTACAGTGTGTTTTAACTATGACATCTCTCTTTCTCTGTCAGGGTTACTAGCATGGTGAATCTGGGTGAGACCAACCTCTTCACAGGAGTGTCCTATGGTGAGTTGCATGCTTTAGCTCATAGTCATTATTCTGAGGCCTTGGTAACAGACAAAATGGTCCTTGAGCCTTCATAGTTTGCGGTATCACTCACTTGTTGTGGTGACAGCAGTAACTATCCGTTGATTTTTATTGTTCCAGAGACATGTTTGCATGCATGTTGTTATGTAAAACCTCAACTCCCTCTCCTCCTCCAGATGTGTCCAGAGAGAACTACAGAGATGCTATCTGTAGAGTGATGAGGCAGTTGCTACGTGAGTAGTGTCTCCTCCCTCCCTCCTGTCTGTAACCACAACTCAACCCTAATAGTGTCTCCTCCCTCCCTCCTGTCTGTAACCACAACTCAACCCTAATAGTGTCTCCTCCCTCCCTCCTGTCTGTAACCACAACTCAACCCTAATAGTGTCTCCTCCCTCCCTCCTGTCTGTAACCACAACTCAACCCTAATAGTGTCTCCTCCCTCCCTCCTGTCTGTAACCACAACTCAACCCTAATAGTGACTCCTCCCTCCCTCCTGTCTGTAACCACAACTCAACCCTAATAGTGTCTCCTCCCTCCCTCCTGTCTGTAACCACAACTCAACCCTAATAGTGTCTCCTCCCTCCCTCCTGTCTGTAACCACAACTCAACCCTAATAGTGTCTCCTCCCTCCCTCCTGTCTGTAACCACAACTCAACCCTAATAGTGTCTCCTCCCTCCCTCCTGTCTGTAACCACAACTCAACCCTAATAGTGTCTCCTCCCTCCCTCCTGTCTGTAACCACAACTCAACCCTAATAGTGTCTCCTCCCTCCCTCCTGTCTGTAACCACAACTCAACCCTAATAGTGTCTCCTCCCTCCCTCCTGTCTGTAACCACAACTCAACCCTAATAGTGTCTCCTCCCTCCCTCCTGTCTGTAACCACAACTCAACCCTAATAGTGTCTCCTCCCTCCCTCCTGTCTGTAACCACAACTCAACCCTAATAGTGTCTCCTCCCTCCCTCCTGTCTGTAACCACAACTCAACCCTAATAGTGTTCCCCCCCCCTCCCTCCTGTCTGTAACCACAACTCAACCCTAATAGTGTCCCCCCCCCCTCCCTCCTGTCTATAACTACAACTAAAGCTGCCCAGGTGTAACTAACAGTGTAAAGCTGCCCAGGTGTAACTAACAGTGTAAAGCTGGCCAGGTGTAACTAACAGTGTAACGCTGTCCAGGTGTAACTAACAGTGTAAAGCTGCCCAGGTGTAACTAACATAGTAAAGCTGCCCAGGTGTAACTAACAGTGTAAAGCTGTCCAGGTGTAACTAACAGTGTAAAGCTGCCCAGGTGTAACTAACATAGTAAAGCTGTCCAGGTGTAACTAACAGTGTAAAGCTGCCCAGGTGTAACTAACATTGTAAAGCTGCCCAGGTGTAACTAACATAGTAAAGCTGCCCAGGTGTAACTAACAGTGTAAAGCTGCCCAGGTGTAACTAACATAGTAAAGCTGTCCAGGTGTAACTAACAGTGTAAAGCTGCCCAGGTGTAACTAACAGTGTAAAGCTGTCCAGGTGTAACTAACATAGTAAAGCTGCCCAGGTGTAACTAACAGTGTAAAGCTGCCCAGGTGTAACTAACATAGTAAAGCTGTCCAGGTGTAACTAACAGTGTAAAGCTGCCCAGGTGTAACTAACAGTGTAAAGCTGTCCAGGTGTAACTAACATAGTAAAGCTGTCCAGGTGTAACTAACATAGTAAAGCTGTCCAGGTGTAACTAACATTGTAAAGCTGCCCAGGTGTAACTAACATAGTAAAGCTGCCCAGGTGTAACTAACAGTGTAAAGCTGTCCAGGTGTAACTAACAGTGTAAAGCTGCCCAGGTGTAACTAACATAGTAAAGCTGTCCAGGTGTAACTAACAGTGTAAAGCTGCCCAGGTGTAACTAACAGTGTAAAGCTGCCCAGGTGTAACTAACATAGTAAAGCTGCCCAGGTGTAACTAACAGTGTAAAGCTGCCCAGGTGTAACTAACAGTATAAAGCTGTCCAGGTGTAACTAACATAGTAAAGCTGCCCAGGTGTAACTAACAGTGTAAAGCTGCCCAGGTGTAACTAACAGTGTAAAGCTGCCCAGGTGTAACTAACATAGTAAAGCTGTCCAGGTGTAACTAACAGTGTAAAGCTGCCCAGGTGTAACTAACAGTGTAAAGCTGTCCAGGTGTAACTAACAGTGTAAAGCTGCCCAGGTGTAACTAACAGTGTAAAGCTGCCCAGGTGTAACTAACATAGTAAAGCTGTCCAGGTGTAACTAACAGTGTAAAGCTGTCCAGGTGTAACTAACAGTGTAAAGCTGTCCAGGTGTAACTAACAGTGTAAAGCTGCCCAGGTGTAACTAACAGTGTAAAGCTGCCCAGGTGTAACTAACAGTGTAAAGCTGTCCAGGTGTAACTAACAGTGTAAAGCTGTCCAGGTGTAACTAACGCTGTCCAGGTGTAACTAACAGTGTAAAGCTGCCCAGGTGTAACTAACAGTGTAAAGCTGCCCAGGTGTAACTAACAGTGTAAAGCTGCCCAGGTGTAACTAACAGTGTAAAGCTGCCCAGGTGTAACTAACAGTGTAAAGCTGCCCAGGTGTAACTAACAGTGTAAAAGCTGCCCAGGTGTAACTAACAGTGTAAAGCTGCCCAGGTGTAACTAACAGTGTATGCCAGGTACTACAGTGTAGCTGCCCATGTGTAACTAACAGTGTAAAGCTGCCCAGGTGTAACTAACAGTGTAAAGCTGCCCAGGTGTAACTAACAGTGTAAAGCTGCCCAGGTGTAACTAACAGTGTAAAGCTGCCCAGGTGTAACTAACAGTTGTAAAGCTGCCCAGGTGTAACTAACAGTGTTAAAGCTGTCCAGGTGTAACTAACAGTTGTAAAGCTGTCCAGGTTGTAACTACGCTGTCCAGGTGTAACTAACAGTGTAACGGCTGCCCAGGTGTAACTAACACTGTCCTGGTGTAACTAACGCTGTCCAGGTGTAACTAACAGTGTAAAGCTGCCCAGGTGTAACTAACAGTGTAAAGCTGCCCAGGTGTAACTAACAGTGTAAAGCTGCCCCAGGTGTAACTAACAGTGTAAAGCTGCCCAGGTGTAACTAACAGTGTAAAGCTGCCCAGGTGTAACTAACAGTGTAAAGCTGCCCAGGTGTAACTAACAGTGTAAAGCTGCCCAGGTGTAACTAACAGTGTAAAGCTGTCCAGGTGTAACTAACAGTGTAAAGCTGTCCAGGTGTAACTAACGCTGTCCAGGTGTAACTAACAGTGTAAAGCTGCCCAGGTGTAACTAACGCTGCCCAGGTGTAACTAACACTGTCCAGGTGTAACTAACGCTGTCCAGGTGTAACTAACAGTGTAAAGCTGCCCAGGTGTAACTAACAGTGTAAAGCTGCCCAGGTGTAACTAACAGTGTAAAGCTGCCCAGGTGTAACTAACAGTGTAAAGCTGCCCAGGTGTAACTAACAGTGTAAAGCTGCCCAGGTGTAACTAACAGTGTAAAGCTGCCCAGGTGTAACTAACAGTGTAAAGCTGCCCATATGTAATGTTTTTTAATTTTTTAAATATCTTTGTGTCTTATCACTGTCTTCACATGAAGAGCTAATATGTGAAATGGGATGCAACCAGCAAAGTTACATCTATATGACGATGATACAGTCATATATTCATGTGCTCCTTCTCTGGTTCAGGCTGTTGAAGAGCTCCAGACTGCTTTTTAGTCACTGCAGGACTCCCTTTTATGGTCTCAAACTGATTTAGAATGTACAAAAAACTACATTCATCACCTTTACCAGAGCTTGAACTCAGCCAGAGAAGGTTAGCATTGTCACATCAGGTGGCTTATCTGTTGAAAAAGTGTCATCTTACAAATACCTAGGTATTTGGTTGGATGACAAGTTGTCCTTTAAAGTTCATGTGGATAATCTTGTGACAAAGCTTAGATTGAAATTGGGTTTTTATTTTCGTAATAAGTCTTGCTTCCCACTTATGACTAGAAAGAAGCTTGTTCAGGCCACTTTTTTCTCTGTAATTGAGTAAGGTGACTTGTTGTATATGTGTTCATCAACAAAGCTCTTCTGGGTAAACTCCCTCTTTACTTCTGTAGTCTGGTCTCCTTCACCACCAGCAGTCACCATACCCAGTCTGCTAGGGGTTTGCTACTTAGTCCCCAGGACATTCACAGTATTAGGCAAGACTGCCTTCTCTTCTTGTGCACCAGAGGCATGGAATAGTCTACAATCCATGCTTCATCTAGATATGTTAGTGCCAGTGAATGATTGTAAAATATTGATGGGAGACTGTTTATGGAGGGGTGTAAATGCTTTTTTTTAGGCTGGATCATGTTGTATGTTTTATTTCTGTAATGTATTGATTGTTTCTGCCTTCTTGGCCAGGTCTCCCTTGAAAAAGAGACTCTGGGTCTCAATGGGCTTTTCCTGGTTAAATAAAAAATATATTTTTTTAATTAAACAAAGACATCTAAAACCGACCCCTAAAACCCAACCCTAAAACCGATATAGATAATTACACTTCATGTCAACGTAATGGTTGGTTCTGTTTTATGTCCCCAGATCACATTCTGGAACACTCCGAGGACGACACCAAGTCTCTATTCTCCATCATCAAGATTATCAGTGACCTGCTACACTTCAAAGGCTCCCAAAAACACGAGTTTGACTCTCGCTGGAAGAGCTTCAACCTGGTCAAGAAGTCCATGGAGAACAGGGTGAGAGATATAACTAGAACGCCATACTGGAGCCGTGGTGGAACTTGTGTGATTGAATGACATATTTCTCTTCAATGAATGAATGCTGGTCATGTAAGGCACCCACAGACTTATCTAACATATATTTGTAAGAGTTTAGTGTTGATTTCTGTATCAGTACAAGGCCCTTGCCAAAAGTAGTGCATTACATAGGGAATAGGGCCCAGCCTTGGTCTAGACAGTAGTTCATTACATAGGGAATAGGGCCCAGCCTTGGTCTAGACAGTAGTTCATTACATAGGGAATAGGGCCCAGCCTTGGTCTAGACAGTAGTTCATTACATAGGGAATAGGGCCCAGCCTTGGTCTAGACAGTAGTACATTACATAGGGAATAGGGCCCAGCCTTGGTCTAGACAGTAGTTCATTACATAGGGAATAGGGCCCAGCCTTGGTCTAGACAGTAGTTCATTACATAGGGAATAGGGCCCAGCCTTGGTCTAGACAGTAGTTCATTACATAGGGAATAGGGCCCAGCCTTGGTCTAGACAGTAGTGCATTACATAGGGAATAGGGCCCAGCCTTGGTCTAGACAGTAGTGCATTACATAGGGAATAGGGCCCAGCCTTGGTCTAGACAGTAGTGCATTACATAGGGAATAGGGCCCAGCCTTGGTCTAGACAGTAGTGCATTGCATAGGGAATAGGGCCCAGCCTTGGTCTAGACAGTAGTTCATTACATAGGGAATAGGGCCCAGCCTTGGTCTAGACAGTAGTTCATTACATAGGGAATAGGGCCCAGCCTTGGTCTAGACAGTAGTGCATTACATAGGGAATAGGGCCCAGCCTTGGTCTAGACAGTAGTTACTCATTTCTTTCCTCCTGTTCCACCTAAAGCTTCATGGCAGGAAGCAGCACATCAGAGCCCTACTGATCGACAGAGTTATGCTACAGCATGAGGTAGGACCTCTGTCGGTCTCTCTGTCTCTCTCTATCTCGCTCTCTGTCTCTCTCTGTCTCGCTCTCTGTCTCGCTCTCTGTCTCGCTCTCTGTCTCGCTCTCTGTCTCGCTCTCTGTCTCGCTCTCTGTCTCGCTCTCTATCATGCTCTCTGGCACTCTCTGGCGCTGGCTCGCTCTCTGGCTCGCTCTCGCTCTGTGTCTCTCTCGCTCCGTGTCTCTCTCGCTCCGTGTCTCTCTCGCTCCGTGTCTCTCTCGCTCCGTGTCTCTCTCGCTCTGTGTGTGTGTGTGTGTGTGTGTGTGCTATCCATTCTCAAGTGTCTGCTGCTGTCATGGAATAGTCTGTCTGTGTTTCTATTACGCCTGGTAGTAACCCAGCTGCTGTTTAACTGTCATGTGTTTTGTGTTGTCCAGCTTCGTAAGCTAACAGTGGAGGGGTGTGAGTACAGGAGTATCCACCAGGAACTGATGAGGGATCTGCTGAGGCTATCCACCAGCACCTACAGTCAGGTTAGCCCTGTTTTCGAGTTCACTCCCACACACGTTTGTTTTCGAGTTCACTCCCCCACACGTTTGTTTTCGAGTTCACTCCCCCACACGTTTGTTTTCGAGTTCACTCCCCCACACGTTTGTTTTCGAGTTCACTCCCCCACACGTTTGTTTTCGAGTTCACTCCCCCACACGTTTGTTTTCGAGTTCACTCCCCCACACGTTTGTTTTCGAGTTCACTCCCCCACACGTTTGTTTTCGAGTTCACTCCCCCACACGTTTGTTTTCGAGTTCACTCCCACACACGTTTGTTTTAGAGTTCAGGAAAATGGTGTCAGGAAAGTAACCTCACACTCAATGTCAACAAAACAAAGGAGATGATCGTGGACTTCAGGAAACAGCAGAAGGAGCAGTCCCCTATCTACATTGACGGGACAGTAGTGGAGAGAGTGGAACGTTTTAAGTTCCTCGGCATACACATCACGGACAAACTGAATTGGTCCACCCACACAGACAGCGTGGTGAAAAAGGCGCAGCAGCGTCTCTTCAAGCTCAGGAGGCTGAAGAAATTTGGCTTGTCACCAAAAACACTCACAAACTTTTACAGATGCACAATCGAGAGCATCCTGTCGGGCTGTATCACCACCTGGTACAGCAGCTGCTCCGCCCACAACCATAAGGCTCCCCAGAGGGTAGTGAGGTCTGCACAATGCATCAGGGGAAAACTACCTGCTCTCCAGGACACCTACACCACCCGATCCACTGCCTGTTCACCCCGCTATCATCCAGAAGGCGAGGTCAGTACAGGTGCATCAAAGCTGGGACCGAGAGACTGAAAAACAGCTTCTGTCTCAAGGCCATCAGACTGTTAAACAGCCACCACTAACATTGAGTGGCTGCTGCCAACATACAGA
This sequence comes from Oncorhynchus kisutch, assembly GCF_002021735.2. Lineage (NCBI taxonomy): Eukaryota > Metazoa > Chordata > Actinopteri > Salmoniformes > Salmonidae > Oncorhynchus > Oncorhynchus kisutch. The sequence continues at coordinate 685,421 of NC_034184.2, forward strand.
CTCAACTCCAGCCACTTTAATAATGGACAAATTGATGTAATCAATTTATCACTAGCCACTTTATATTATATAATACTTACTTACCCTACATTACTCATCTCATATGTATATACTATATGCTATACCATCTACTGCATCTTGCCATCTTTATATAATTAAATGTATCACTAGCCACTTTAAACAATGCCACTTTATATAATGTTCTCATACCCCACATTACTCATCTCATATGTATATACTGTACTCTATACCATCGACTGCATCTTGCCTATGCCGTTCAGCCATCACTCATTTATATATTTTCATGTACCTATTCGTATTAATTCCTTTACACTTGTGTGTGTATAAGGTAGTTGTGAAATTGTTAGGTTATATTACTTGTTAGATATTACTGCATTGTCGGAACTAGAAGCACAAGCATTTCGCTACATTTGCATTAACACCTGTGTATGTGACAAATACATTTGATTTGATTTTAATAGTTATTGCTTAAGCTATGTGAGTTGAGGGAGTCTACAGGAAGAGCTATATGTTGCTGGCCAATATCGACAAGCATCTTCCAGTCCCGGGCCATGGCTAGGTGTCCAGTTTCTGGCTTCGTAGGAGGATACTTGGGCCTTTTTTAAATGAAGAAGAGGAGCATTCCGTGATCCAATTGTGTGAGTTTTGCAGCAGATAATGCTGCTGTCATGTAAGGTCTGGGGTTTTATGGGTGGCAGCACTTCTGAAGACCCGAAATGAAAATGTGTACTTGGTTGCCATTTGATACACATAGCTGCAGAGAGGGCGTCGAGCAGCTCAGTCTTAATACTGAAGACTTTCTCTTAACCATCTTTTACTATCTCGACAAGTGTAGCAAGAGGAAGGCTTCTCTGGGTGATCTACAGATCCTGTGTGACACTGATGTCAGGAAGATTTTGAAGCTGGTATCTGCAAGATGGTTGTCCCTTGGCCAGTGTATCAATCGCCTTCTGGAGCAATGGGATCCCCTCGTAGTGTTCTTTGCCGATGAGGTATCGGGAAAGAAGACCACTGTTCCCCCAAGCTCCACCACAACAGCCACATCCTCCTCCTCGTCATCACTTGAGCCCTCTGCTAGGCAGCCCAAGAGGTTTTCCTCCTCCACCACCACAATGCCACAGCTCAAGCCCCAACCTGGCTCTACAAAGCCCCAGCCTGGCTCTGCAAAGCCCCAGCCTGGCTCTGCAAAGCCCCAGCCTGGCTCTGCAAAGCCCCAGCCTGGCTCTACAAAGCCCCAGCCTGGCTCTACAAAGCCCCAGCCTGGCTCTACAAAGCCCCAGCCTGGCTCTACAAAGCCCCAGCCTGGCTCTACAAAGCCCCAGCCTGGCTCTACAAAGCCTCTCACCCGAGCCCCCACCTGAATCCTCCGAGCTCTCACCCGAGCCCTCACCTGGCTCCTCCGAGCCCCCACCTGAATCCTCCGAGCCCCCACCTGAATCCTCCGAGCCCCCACCTGAATCCTCCGAGCTCTCACCCGAGCCCTCACCTGAATCCTCCGAGCGCTCACCTGAATCCTCCGAGCTCTCACCCGAGCCCCCACCTGAATCCTCCGAGCCCCCACCTGAATCCTCCTAGCTCTCACCCGAGCCCCCACCTGAATCCTCCGAGCCCCACCTGAATCCTCCGAGCTCTCACCCGCCCTCACCTGAATCCTCCGAGCCCTCACCTGAATCCTCCGAGCTCTCACCCGAGCCCCCACCTGAATCGTCCGAGCCCTCACCTGAATCCTCCGATCTCTCACCCGAGCCCTCATCTGAATCCTCCGAGCCCCCACCTGGCTCCTCCGAGCTCTCACCCAAGCCCTCACCTGAATCCTCCGAGCTCTCACCCGAGCCCCCACCTGAATCCTCCGAGCCCCCACCTGGCTCCTCCGAGCCCCCACCTGAATCCTCCGAGCTCTCACCTGGCTCCTTTGGAAGCAAAGTCACGCCATCCTCCATCAAATGTGGACCTGCTGACAAAATCTTTGACCTGACTCTGTTCAAGCAAAGGGATATCGGGGACAAAGTGGCAGAAAATAAAGTAAAAGAAGGACCAAAACATCTTACCAAACCTGAGAAAGTCTTGAAATTTCTCACAGATCCTGTATCAAAAATCTAAGCATACTTTTTACAGAGAGCCATGCCAATGTTTTGATGTCGGAAATCTGATTCTACAACGAGAGGATATATACCCAAAATACCTCCGTTTGTTGGTCACGTTATGTTGAGAAATCAACCGGACATAGCGGCCACGAAATTATATCCATAATATCGACAGAAACATGGCAAACGTTTTTTATAATCAATCCTAAATGTGTTTTTCAAATATCTATTTGATAATATATCAGCCGGGACAATTGGCTTTTCAGTAGGAGCGAGAGGAAAAATTACTACCTTTATCTTTTACGCAAGAATCACTCTGAGAGCCCTCAGCTGGCCACTTACGCAATGTAGTCATTTACGCTCATTCTTCAACATAAAGGCGTGAAACTACGTTGCTGTAGACACCTTAGGGAATACGTAGAAAAAGGAATCTGGTTGATATCCCTTTCAATGGCCAATAGGGGTGCATAGGAACACAACGGTTTCAAAATAAGAGGCACTTCCTGATTGGATTTTCCTCAGGGTTTCGCCGGCAATATCAGTTCTGTTATACACGCAGACAATATTTTGACAGTTTTGGAAACTTTAGAGTGTTTTCTATCCTAAGCTGTCAATTATATGCATATTCTAGCATCTGGTCCTGAGAAATAGGCAGTTTACTTTGGGAACGTTATTTTTCCAAAATTAAAAATAGTGCCCCCTAGTTTCAAGAGGTTAATAATCCACTCAGTTTCCATCCAACATAATGCATACAAAATGAATCCCAAACGTTACTAATAAACTTTTCCAAACAAGTCAAACAACGTTTATAATCAAACCTTAGGTATCCTAATTTGCAAATAAACGATAACATTTAAGATGGAGAATAGTATGTTCATTACCGGAGATAAATAAGAAAGAACACTCTTTCCTCCACGAACTTGGAAACACTACAGCCAAAATGGGAGCCACCTAGAAAAACGACAATTTCTGGGTAATTTTTCCCAAAACCAGCCTGAAACTCTTTCTAAAGACTGTTGACATCTAGTGGAAGCCATAGGAACTGCAATCTGGGAGGACTTGGCCATATTATTAAAATACTAGCCATTGAAAATAGTGGTAAGCTGAATTGTTTTTTGGGGGGATGCTTTGTCCTCTGGGTTTCGCCTGCCATATCAGTTCTGTTATACTCACAGACATTATTCTAAAAGTTTTAGAAACTTTAGCGTGTTTTCTATCCAAATCTACAAATTATATGCATATCCTAGCTTCTGGGCCTGAGTAACAGGCAGTTTACTTTGGAAACGCTTTGCATCCAGATGTCAAAATACTGCCCTCTACCCCAGAGAGGTTAACAAGACATTTGTGGAGTGGTTGAAAAACAAGTTTTAATGACTCCAACCAAAGTGTTTGTTATCTTCCAACTTCAACTATACCAGGCAAATCTGTCTAGGGAAATGATTTCCTGAACATTTGAAGGTCTCCAGGTGATTTGTTCTCACCCACTGTTTCCTATAGTATCTTTTTGTTTTTTATCATGGGTAACATGTTTATTTGATACTGATGCTGTTCTTCAAACATTTGTTCTTATCATATCAGAGTTTAATAAATAATAATAGTGTATAAGACTTTTGTACATTTTGTACCTAAACAAATCATTTATTTGTTTAATAAAATAAAAAAAGCTCCATAATAACGGCCTTTTGTGTTCTTTCTAATTGCATCTTGTTAGTGACTTTTACCATATGTTTAAATGGAATGCTGTCAAGAAAGAAAGTATTCCATCGATTTTATAGGCCTGATTTGGTACAATTCTATAATTGCGATCAGACTCACAAACAGCGCATGCCACACGCTTCTGGTACTCTAAAAAGTGGGACAGGGTTGGCAGGTCTGTAAATGGCATATATAATATCATATATTGTACCTCAAAACATATTGGAGGAGAATTTTAAGTCTGAACAATGGGTTTTCTCTTGTTTTTTGAGGAAGTGGCGAGGATAGAGGATGCAAGGAATCAAGGAAAATGTATTAAGAAAGAAACACCATTTGAGTGTCCCTCCCCCCATGTGTGCTCCTCCAGGTGCGTAGCCGGGCTCAGAGTGTGCTGTTCACGGCTCTGGGAACCTATAACTTCTGCTGCAGGGACGTGATCCCCCGTGTGCTGGAGTTCCTGGAACCAGACCGCTCCGACGTCACACAGCAGCAGTTCAAAGTAGGACTGTCCCTGTCCTGTCTCACTCTCTGTCTTGTCTCGCTCTCTGTCCTTTCTCGCTCTCTGTCCTTTCTCGCTCTCTGTCCTGTCTCTCTCTCTGTCCTGTTTCTCCAAAACTCTTATTCTGTCCACATACACACACACACACACACACACACACACACACACACACACACACACACACACACACACACACACACATGGTCTAGGCTGGTTATTGTAAATTGATTGATCAATTGATTGATTAATTGTTGACCAATCGATTGATTGAGTCATTTATTGATCAATCAGCTGACTAAATTATTGTTTGACTGACTGATTGAATGAATGTGAATGAAAATACTTATTTTCCACCATAATTTTCAAATAAATTCATTAAAAATCCTACAATGTGATTTTCTGGATTTTTTTTCTCATTTTGTCTGTCATAGTTGAAGTGTACCTATGATGAAAATTACAGGCCTCTCTCATCTTTTTAAGTGGGAGAACTTGCACAATTGGTGGCTGACTAAATACTTTTTTGCCCCACTGTAAATGGAGAAAATGTAAAATAACTGATCCCTCTTCCTTCTATTTCCCCATCCTTCATTGTCTTTATCCTTCCTCATCTCTCTCTCCGCTCTCCCTCGTTCTCTCTCCTCTCGCTCTCTCTCCTCCCGCTCTCTCTCCTCCCGCTCTCTCTCCTCTTGCTCTCTCTCCTCTTGCTCTCTCTCCTCTTGCTCTCTCTCTCCTCTCTCTCTCTCTCTCCTCTCGCTCTCTCTCTCCTCCCGCTCTCTCTCTCCTCCCGCTCTCTCTCTCCTCCCGCTCTCTCTCGCTCTCTCTCTCCTCTCGCTCTCTCTCTCTCCTCCCGCTCTCTCTCTCCTCCCGCTCTCTCTCTCCTCTCGGGCGCTCTCTCTCTCCGCTCGCGCTCTCTCTCTCTCTCTAGGGTGCCTTATACTGTCTCTTGGGGAACCACAGTGGGGTGTGCCTGGCCAACCTGCACGACTGGGACTGCATCACCCTGACCTGGCCTGCCATCGTCCGCTCAGGACTCAGCTCAGCTATGTCCCTGGAGAAGCCCTCCATCGTCCGCCTGTTCGACGACCTCGCTGACAAGATCCACCGCCAGTACGAGACCATCGGCATAGACTTTGCTGTAAGAGTCTCTTCCTGCCTTTCCATTGGTCAAAATTATCATTACAACCATCTGGGTTTTAATGACACCATGTCAACTTGATCTGATTGTAAAGTGAAAGTAATATCGTCATGACATCATTACTCCAGCTCCAGACCTCGTCCTATATAACATGTATAATAATATATGATTAAACCTCTTAACTGTAATGTAGATCCCATCAGAATGCCGTGCGGTGGCGGTGCAGCTCCAGACCTCTGGTGTTCCTCTGCCCCCGGAACCTGTCCCCTCAGACCAAGAAGAAGCAGAGGGCCTCAGGAAGCAGGAGGAGAAGAACTTAGACTCTGAACAGTGAGTACATATCTATTTTATCAGACAGCAAGATATGCTAATGAATAAACACTACAATACTGTTGTTGGACTGTGCACAAAATCATCAACTTGCATTTGTATTGGTGTATTATTACACTAGCAAAGGTCTACCAGTTCCCATTGTTAAACTAATCCCTCAGTTATGTCTACAGTATAATGTCCACACACTTTCCAAACTACTACTGTGCTGTCTCCCTCAGGAAATATGACAAGCTGGTTGGTGAACTTCTGGACCGCCTCAATGACAGAAACATGTAGGTTAACATCATCCCAATGACAGAAACATGTAGGTTAACATCATCCCAATGACGGAAACATGTAGGTTAACATTATCCCAATGACGGAAACATGTAGGTTAACATCATCCCAATGACGGAAACATGTAGGTTAACATCATCCCAATGACAGAAACATGTAGGTTAACATCATCCCAATGTCAGAAAAATGTAGGTTAACATCATCCCAATGACAGAAAAATGTAGGTTCACCTCATCCCAATGGCAGAAACATGTAGGTTCACCTCATCCCGATGACAGAAACATGTAAGTTCACCTCATCCCGATCACAGAAACGTGTAGGTTCACCTCGTCCCGATGACTGAGGCGTGCAGGTTCACCTCGTCCCGATGACTGAGGCGTGCAGGTTCACCTCGTCCCGATGACTGAGGCGTGCAGGTTCACCTCGTCCCGATGACTGAGGCGTGTAGGTTCACCTCGTCCCTATCGCAGAAACATGTAGGTTCGCCTCGTCCCGATGACTGAGGCGTGCAAGTTCACCTCGTCCCGATGACTGAGGCGTGCAGGTTCACCTCGTCCCGATGACTGAGGCGTGCAGGTTCACCTCGTCCCGATGACTGAGGCGTGCAGGTTCACCTCGTCCCGATGACTGAGGCGTGCAGGTTCACCTCGTCCCGATGACTGAGGCGTGCAGGTTCACCTCGTCCGATGACTGAGGCGTGCAGGTTCACCTCGTCCCGATGACTGAGGCGTGCAGGTTCACCTCGTCCCGATGACTGAGGCGTGCAGGTTCACCTCGTCCCGATGACTGAGGCGTGCAGGTTCACCTCGTCCCGATGACTGAGGCGTGCAGGTTCACCTCGTCCCGATGACTGAGGCGTGCAGGTTCACCTCGTCCCGATGACTGAGGCGTGCAGGTTCACCTCGTCCCGATGACTGAGGCGTGCAGGTTCACCTCGTCCCGATGACTGAGGCGTGCAGGTTCACCTCGTCCCGATGACTGAGGCGTGCAGGTTCACCTCGTCCCGATGACTGAGGCGTGCAGGTTCACCTCGTCCCGATGACTGAGGCGTGCAGGTTCACCTCGTCCCGATGACTGAGGCGTGCAGGTTCACCTCGTCCCGATGACTGAGGCGTGCAAGTTCACCTCGTCCCGATGACTGAGGCGTGCAAGTTCACCTCGTCCCGATGACTGAGGCGTGCAAGTTCACCTCGTCCCGATGACTGAGGCGTGCAGGTTCACCTCGTCCCGATGACTGAGGCGTGCAGGTTCACCTCGTCCCGATGACTGAGGCGTGCAGGTTCACCTCGTCCCGATGACTGAGGCGTGCAGGTTCACCTCGTCCCGATGACTGAGGCGTGCAGGTTCACCTCGTCCCGATGACTGAGGCGTGCAGGTTCACCTCGTCCCGATGACTGAGGCGTGCAGGTTCACCTCGTCCCGATGACTGAGGCGTGCAGGTTCACCTCGTCCCGATGACTGAGGCGTGCAGGTTCACCTCGTCCCGATGACTGAGGCGTGCAGGTTCACCTCGTCCCGATGACTGAGGCGTGCAGGTTCACCTTGTCCCGATGACTGAGGCGTGCAAGTTCACCTCGTCCCGATGACAGACGTTACAAAAATATCCTGTTGGCTCTATTTCTTACATTTCTATCTTCAACATTTAAAATTCCACGAAATACCAAAATGTCTGTTTCTATTGGACGACTTCAGGCAGTACCTCTGTTTCAAAATGTTTTCCACCTCCTGAACACACCTGCTTTATGTTGCAGGCCCTGGAAGTTTGAGCACATTGCCATTGGCTTCATGTCTCTGTTACTGAGGGATGACCACCCCCTCCCCTCCCCCGCTGTACTTTTCTTCGTCAAGAGCCTCAACCATGACTCCCTCCTGGTCCGCAAGGTGGGCACTGCCACAGCAACCACTCTGTCCGTGCACACTCTGTCTGTGCACACTCTGTCTGTGCACACTCTGTCCGTGCACACTCTGTCCGTTCCGTGCACACTCTGTCCGTGCACACTCTGTCCGTGCACACTCTGTCCGTGCACACTCTGTCCGTGCACACTCTGTCCGTGCACACTCTGTCCATACACACGTAGAATCACTCAGACACCCAGTCATTTGTTCAGTTTCATTCACTACATTGAGATAAAGTAAAAGAGATCTCTTCAAGATGGCAGCAGTCAACAACATTTCACACACAAATACACTTATCTTCATACATGTATATTCTCACCTCTGCTGAGGACTTTAATCATTATGGTATTTCATTGTAAGATAGAAACATCTTTATACATGTATTTATTTGCCCACTAGGTGGCGATATCAGCTGTTGCAGGGATCATGAAGCAACTCAAGAGGCCACACAGAAAAGTACCAGTCAGCCCCAACACGCTCTGTAAGTAACCTGCACTTTGTCTCCTCACCAGTCCTTTTACCTGGGTTTAAATAATATTTGTTTTGAGCTGCGGTTGATTGTGTTTGCTCTGGCGCTGTGGAACCAAAGGAATAGTCCAAAAAATTGCAAACCCTGTCCACCTGGCACTCCAGGCAGGCTGAATCAAAGCATTTGAAAGAAAACAAATACTATTTGACCCCAGGTCAGATTTATAACAGGAGGGTTCGCACAAGGTGCTTAAAGTACTTGAATTTGGCACTCTGAAATTCAAGTACCGGAATAGCTTGATAATCAGAGCTTTTGTTGGTACTTGAAAAGTACTTGAGTTAAAATGAGGTGAGAACAGATCATTTTCAAATATATTTATGAAAAATATTAGAAAAATGTATTGGTCTTGCAAATGAATTTCCAGGCAGACTAGCGAGTTGTGTTTCCCCACGTGTTTAGCTCTGTGTTTGCCAGGCCGTCTCGCTCATTCCACCCACAATGCCACTCAGCCAGGCCAAACCTCACATCCACAGCTGAAATGGACAATGTAGATTCAATTCTGCCTTGAAAAATTCTGGAAACTTTTATTTCAGCTCATGAAACATTGGACCAACACTTTACATGTTGTGTTGATAATTCTGTTCAGTGTAGTTTACTCACCACTACATCACTGGACCCCTCCAACCCACTCCTTGTAAGGTGCAAAAAATGAGTCAGTTTGGCATTGGGTGAATAAGCCCTGAAGAGCCACATGAAGGGGGAATGACAACGCTGCATTCTGCGCTAGTGCCTGTTCTACATTGTGACTTTTTCTGCAACAACCTCTAGAGCTTCATGGGGAGCCCGCGATTTTCTGCTTTATCAAGTGGCAGCCGTGCTCCTGCCATTCATGTGCCATTTTCTTCACACAGCCCACCTGCTCTTCTCCTGACCGGCAACACTAAAGCTGCCAGTCTAAAGCACAGTCATTAAGCTGGAATTGTGTAGTAATGTGAATAGGAAATGTGTGTTCACCAGTAGGCATATCCCAAAACTCTGCTCATCAATACTTAAATTACATCGTCATTAGTGCTGACCTACCACTCATGTATGTAGTAAGTAACTGAAACAACGTATTATTGCATAGAACTTGTTCGGTAGTTATGAGGTTGTAGCGATATACTGCCATCTGGTGGCGACTAGAAACAATCGCATAATATTCATGACTACAAATTGATGATCCTAAAGATAAATGTTAGTGCTTGAAAAAGTACTTAAGTCCTTGAATTTAACTTGCCACTGCCTGTGAGATCTCTGTAACAGATACATGCAGCTTATCTCACCACCTCTCCCTCCTCTACCAAGTGGTCTGATTGCAGGGGACAGGCCTGATAACCAGTGGCTCCAGTATAACAGTAACCTCATGGTCATCTCTCTTCCCTCTCTCCTTCTTCCTCCTCTTCCCTCTACCAGGTGGTATGAAAGAGATGGCTGGTTTGATAGCAGGGGACAGGCCTGATAACCAGTGGCTCCAGTATAACAGTAGCAGTCTGCCTCGTACCCAGCAGGACTGGGAGGGCTGTACGTTTGTAGAGAAGACCCACTGGGGATACTACAGCTGGCCACAGAAACTCATGATGTACGCTCCTTCTGAGGAGCAGCCCAAACAAGGACTGACCAGGGAGGAGATGACAGAGGTGAGTAGATAACACACACACACACACACACACACACACACACACACACACACACACACACACACACACACACACACACAATGGCCACAGTCCGGTACTCTACCCTTGTCCTGAAGTGTGCACTCCTACACTCCCCCCTCATGGATGTAAAATGAATTTATTAGTGTAAGGAATATGGTGGAAACTCCCTCCAGCCATGCACGCTTCCAATGCTTTTGAAATGCATGAGTGGGAGTGACAACGGCACACTTCTGGCTGAAGGGTAGAGAATCAGAATGCTTTCTCTCACTCTTGGAAAATGTATGTAACATCCTCTGCTGTAAAAGGCGATATCCCATGTCCACTGTTATAACTGTTTTGTTTCTTCCCTCCAGCGAGAGCAGATCATCTATGACCACTTCTCAGATCCAGGATTCATCAACCAGCTGATTGAGTTCCTCTCTCTGGAGGACCGCAAGGGCAAGGACAAGTTCAGTCCCCGCAGGTTCTGCCTTTTCAAGGTGAGGGAGGCACAGATCAGGATTTAACACTCACCCAATGTCAAAGGTACAGTGCCTTGCGAAAGTTTTCGGCCCCCTTGAACTTTACGACCTTTTGCCACTGTTACGAATCCCTTTTGGCCCGACAGTCTAGGGGGGATGGTAATGAGACCCGTAACATAACTCATGCAAATTATTATTGTGACAAAGTAAAAGTGTGAACGAAATAACCACGACAACAGAAATCTACCGTCAAACTCCAGGTTTATTTATAAACACACGGTAATGGGGGGGGAGCAGGAAAAGGGGCTGAGCTGGACCCAAGGAAAGAAACAATAAGTATTCAAAAAAAAAACTAAGCTAGACTAGCCTACTTTAACAACAGCTAACTAACTAACCAAAAATACAGTGGGTGGTCCGCCCAGTTCTAACTAGTGTATTTAACAAAGTTCACCTACGGGTAGTGTATGCCCATGGGCGACTTGTCTTGGTTTCCCCCTTTTCCCACCAGCAACAAACAAACACCATAACCAAAAACAATACTCACAGGTGATGACAAAGTGCTATGGAGGTGCTCAAACAGAAGAGAGGTTAAGACACAAAGCGAGAGTGAAACACAGAGATCTACATACATGGCATTTACAGAGAGATTGAGCTCTAGAGCAAACAAATGATGGGGTTTTTAAACCATGGGGAAGGAACTGTGATAGGGTAGGAAATAGGAGGAGGTGTGTCTTCTGATTGATGATTGATTGTTGACTGATTGGGGAGTGATGATTTTCACCTGTGAGGGGAGAAGGAGAGAAAAGAAACACACACACAGGATACACACACAGGATAACTGTATCCGTAACAGCCACATTTCAGGCTTCAAACATAAAGATATAAAACTGTATTTTTTTGTGAAGAATCAACAACAAGTGGGACACAATCATGAAGTGGAACGACATTTATTGGATATTTCCAACTTTTTTAACAAATCAAAAACGGAAAAATTGGGCGTGCAAAATTATTCAGCCCCCTTAAGTTAATACTTTGTAGCGCCACCTTTTGCTGCGATTACAGCTGTAAGTCGCTTGGGGTATGTCTCTATCAGTTTTGCACATCGAGAGACTGACATTTTTTCCCATTCCTCCTTGCAAAACAGCTAGCGCTCAGTGAGGTTGGATGGAGAGCATTTGTGAACAGCAGTTTTCAGTTCTTTCCACAGATTCTCGATTGGATTCAGGTCTGGACTTTGACTTGGCCATTCTAACACCTGGATATGTTTATTTTTGAACCATTCCATTGTAGATTTTGCTTTATGTTTTGGATCATTGTCTTGTTGGAAGACAAATCTCCGTCCCAGTCTCAGGTCTTTTGCAGACTCCATCAGGTTTTCTTCCAGAATGGTACTGTATTTGGCTCCATCCATCTTCCCATCAATTTTAACCATCTTCCCTGTCCCTGCTGAAGAAAAGCAGGCCCAAACCATGATGCTGCCACCACCATGTTTGACAGTGGGGATGGTGTTTTCAGGGTGATGAGCTGTGTTGCTGTGTTCATCTGACCAGAGCACCTTATTCCACATGTTTGGTGTGTCTCCCAGGTGGCTTGTGGCAAACTTTAAACAACACTTTTTATGGATATCTTTAAGAAATGGCTTTCTTCTTGCCACTCTTCCATAAAGGCCAGATTTGTGCAATGTACGACTGATTGTTGTCCTATGGACAGAGTCTCCCACCTCAGCTGTAGATCTCTGCAGTTCATCCAGAGTGATCATGGGCCTCTTGGCTGCATCTCTGATCAGTCTTCTCCTTGTATGAGCTGAAAGTTTAGTGGGACGGCCAGGTCTTGGTAGATTTGCAGTGTTCTGATACTACTTCCATTTCAATATTATCGCTTGCACAGTGCTCCTTGGGATGTTTAAAGCTTGGGAAATCTTTTTTTATCCAAATCCGGCTTTAAACTTCTTCACAAAAGTATCTCGGACCTGCCTGGTGTGTTCCTTGTTCTTCATGATGCTCTCTGCGCTTTTAACGGACCGCTGAGACTATCACAGTGCAGGTGCATTTATACGGAGACTTGATTACACACAGGTGGATTGTATTTATCATCATTAGTCATTTAGGTCAACATTGGATCATTCAGAGATCCTCACTGAACTTCTGGAGAGAGTTTGCTGCACTGAAAGTAAAGGGGCTGAATAATTTTGCACGCCCAATTTTTCAGTTTTTGATTTGTTAAAAAAGTTTGAAATATCCAATAAATGTCGTTCCACTTCATGATTGTGTCCCACTTGTTGTTGATTCTTCACAAAAAAATACAGTTTTATATATTTATGTTTGAAGCCTGAAATGTGGCAAAGGGTCGCAAAGTTCAAGGGGGCCGGATACTTTCGCATGGCACTGTATTTCCTGAACCCTCATTAATACCTTGATTCCTCTCTTCAAATGGTCTCCTTGCTTCCCTCTGACTTTTTTAAATGTAGACTGGGTGAGCATGAAAGATAGAAGCTACGTAAATGAGGGAAGACTTCTGAGGGTGAACCTAGACAATTTTTGTAGGCTAAGATTATGGTTGGAATGGTGCTGCAATGCAATTCTCTTTTTTTCACTGATCTTAACTTTATTTATGCATAATGTTTCTTCCATCATTTCCTATGACCAAAAATAACTTCTGGACATCAGAACAGCAATCAATAACCTCAATTTTGATCATATTTCTACTTCAACGAATCGGTGGCGCAGGACCACCGACTCTCAGAAGAGAAAGCGACAGCGTGAGAGGGGCCGACCTGTGGGCACCCTGACGAAACTACTTCGGCGACAATATAAACCGCCTATACACTCCGTTCTATTGGCGAATGTACAATCACAGGAGAACAGACTGGACAAGCGCCATTCGAGACTCTCCTATCAACGGGACCTGAAGAACTGTAATGTCCTATGTTTCTCGGCGTCGTGGCTGAACAAGGACAGGGATAATAATATACATCTAGCTGTATTTTATGTATCTTGCATAACGGGGGGAGGTGTGTGTCTCGTGGTTAACAACAGCTGGTGTGCGATCTCTAATGTTAAGGAAGTCTCAAGGTTCTGCTCGCTTGAATACCATAATACCTTAGATGTAGACCATAGTTTTTACCAAAATAGGTTTTATAAATGTTTTGTAGCTGTCTATTTACCACAACAAACCAAGGCTACACTCAATGAGCTGTATAATGCCATAAGCAAACAAGAAAATGCTCATCTAGAGGCGGCACTCTGATTGGTGTGATTTTAATGTAGGCAAACTCCGTCTTACCTCATTTCTACCAGCATGTCACTGGTATCTCGCATGTCACTGCATCTCGACGAAAATAAACTCTAGATCACCTTTACTCCACACACAGAAATTCATACAAAGCTCTCCCTCGCCCTCCAGTTGGTTAATCCGACCACAACTCTATCCTCCTGATTCATGCTTACAAGCAAAAACTCAAACAGGAAGTACAAGTGACGTGCCCAGTACGGAAGTGGTCTGATGAAGCGGATGCTTAGCTACAGGACTGTTTTGCTACCAGAGACTGGAATATGTTCCGTTATTCATCTGATGGCATTGAGGTGTTTACCACATCAGTCACCAGCTTTATTAATAAGTGCATCTATGACATCGTCCCCACAGTGAACGTACATCTCCCTCAACGTCAGCGAGACAAACAGGCTCCACACCAACCAACACTGAAAAGGTTTGGCATGGGCCCTCCCGGACCTCTATACCAGGCGGTGTTAGAGGAAGGCCCAAAGAATTGTCAGACTCCAGACACCCAAGTCATAACCTGTTCCATAGACTACCGCATGGCAAACTGTACAGATGCACCAAGCCTGGAACCAACAGGACCCTGAACAGCTTCTACCCCCAAGCACCAGTTAGCCTTGAGCTAGGCTCATATACCAGCTAATTCTAGGGCTACAATACCTCTTGCCAATTGGTTGTCGATGCGGAGACCCGCCGATCTATCACGACTGGTCTGCCGAAGTGGTCGCACCGGGCTTTTCCATTGCGATGTTGCCGAAGACCCATCTTCTTCCCCTGGCCCGCTAGCATTCTAAGCGCTGTCTCCCCCACTCGCCTAGCGTAGTACTGACTACTGAATGGCTCCGTGACTCGCCTACTGCTGTTCTTTAGATCCTATGATTACTCGGCTACACAGCTGATGCCCCCGGGACTTTTTCAATAACACTATCTCATTTTGTTTATCTGTCGGCCCCAGCCTCAAACTCCGGTCCTGTATGTACCTAACTGACCCGCTCTGCCCATTCATCAAATCAAATCAAATCAAATTTATTTATATAGCCCTTCGTACATCAGCTGATATCTCAAAGTGCTGTACAGAAACCCAGCCTAAAACCCCAAACAGCAAGCAATGCAGGTGGAGAAGCACAGTGGCTAGGAAAAACTCCCTAGAAAGGCCAATACCTAGGAAGAAACCTAGAGAGGAACCAGGCTATGTGGGGTGGCCAGTCCTCTTCTGGCTGTGCCGGGTGGAGATTATAACAGAACATGGTCAAGATGTTCAATGTTCATAAATGACCAGCATGGTCGAATAATAATAAGGCAGAACAGTTGAAACTAGAGCAGCAGCACAGTCAGGTGGAAGTTGAAACTGGAGCAGCAGCATGGCCAGGTAGACTGGGGACAGCAAGGAGTCATCATGTCAGGTAGTCCTGGGGCATGGTCCTAGGGCTCAGGTCAGTTGAAACTGGAACAGCAGCATGGCCAGGTGGACTGGGGACAGCAAGGAGTCATCATGTCAGGTAGTCCTGGGGCATGGTCCTAGGGCTCAGGTCCTCCGAGAGAGAGAAAGAAAGAGAGAAGGAGAGAATTAGAGAACGCACACTTAGATTCACACAGGACACCGAATAGGACAGGAGAAGTACTCCAGATATAACAAACTGACCCCAGCCCCCCGACACATAAACTACTGCAGCATAAATACTGGAGGCTGAGACAGGAGGGGTCAGGAGACACTGTGGCCCCATCCGAGGACACCCCCGGACAGGGCCAAACAGGAAGGATATAACCCCACCCACTTTGCCAAAGCACAGCCCCCACACCACTAGAGGGATATCTTCATCACCATTTACCTGTTGTCTTAGCTCTCACGATCAACACCGGTGACTGCTTTATGTCTCTCTCTGTCAATATGCCTTGTCTACTGCTGTCTCGGCTAATCCTTATTGTTTTATTTCACTGTAGAGCCTTCAGTCCCGCTCACCTTACCTTAGATAGCTTTTTGTCCCACCCTCCACACATGTGGAGACAAAACCTCTCTCATTGTCACTCAACGCTTAGGTTTACCTCCACTGTACTCGCATCCTAAAGATTGGTAAGCTGTCACGGTCATCCCCCTCTTCAAAGGAGGAGACACTCCAGACACAAACTATTACAGACCTATATCCATCCTGCCCTGCCTTTCTAAAGTCTTCGAAAGCCATGTTAATAAACAGATCACCGACCATTTCGAATCCCACCGTACCTTTTCCGCTATGCAATCTGGTTTCCGAGTTGGCCATGAGTGCACCTCAGCCACGCCCAAGGTCCTAAACAATATCATAACTGCCATGGATAAAAGACAGTACTGTGCAGCTGTCTTCATCGACCTGGCCAAGGCTTCCGACTCTGTCAATCACAATTACTTGTCAGAGTTAAGTGTGTCAAATCAGAGGGCCTGTTGTCTGGACCTCTGGCAGCCTCTATGTGGGTGCCACAGGGTTCAATTCTCTGGCCGACTTTTTCTTTGTATATATCAATGATGTCGCTGTTGCTGCTGGTGATTCTCTGATCCACCTTTACGCAGACAACACCATTCTGTATACTTCTGGCCCTTCTTTGGATACTGTGTTAATAAACCTCCAGATGAGATTCAACGCCATACAACACTCCTTCCGTGGCCTCCAACTGCTCTTAAATGCTAGTAAAACTAAATGCATGCTTTTCAACCGATCGCTGCCCGCACCTGCCCGACTAGCATCACTACTCTGGACGGTTCTGACTTAGAATATGTGGACAACTACAAATACCTTGGTGTCTGGTTAGACTATAAACTCTCCTTCCAGACTCACATTAAGCATCTCCAATTCAAAACTCAATCTAGAATCAGCTTCCTATTTTGCTACAAAGCTTCCTTCACTCATGCTGCCAAACATACCCTCGTAAAACTGACTATCCTGCCGATCCTTGACTTCGGCGATGTCATTTACAGAATAGACTCCAACACTCTACTCAACAAATTGGATGCAGTCTATCACAGTGCCATCTGTTTTGTCACCAAAGCCCCATATACTACCCCCCACTGTAACCTGTATGCTCTCGTTGGCTGGCCCTCGCTTCATATTCGTCGCCAAACCCACTGGCTCCAGGTCATATATAAATAAGTCTTTCCTAGGTAAAGCCCCACCTTATCTCAGCTCACTGGTCACCAGAGCAACACCCAGGTATATTTCGCTGGTCATCCCCAAAGCCAACTCCTCTTTTGGCCGCCTTTCCTTCCAATTCTCTGACTGGAACGAATTGCAAAAATCACTGAAGCTGGAGTCTTATATCTCCCTCACTAACTTTAAGCATCAGCTGTCAGAGCAGTTTACCGATCACTGTACCAGTACACAGCCCATCTGTAAATAGCCCACCCAACTACCTAATTCCCCAAATTATGTATTTTTTCTCTTTTTGCACCCCAGTATCTCTACTTGCACATCATCATCTGTACATCTATCACTCCAGTGTTAATGCAAATTGTAATTATTTCGCCACTATGGCCTATTTATTGCCTTACCTCCCTAATCTTACTACATTTGCACACACTGTATATAGATTTTTCTATTGTGGTTTGTTTCAATTGTGTTATTGACTGTACATTTGTTTATCCCATGTGTTAATATTAGTAATAAATAGTTTTTAGCTCGTACATGTTTACATTGACTTAGTACTGGTACTCCCTGTATATAGACAAGTTAATACCTCGTAACACCTGCACATTGACTTAGTACTGGTACTCCCTGTATATAGACAAGTTATTACCTCGTAACACCTGCACATTGACTTAGTACTGGTAACTGGTAACCCAAAATCACCAGTTTTCTAGAAAACACGTCTGGAAGTTTCCTGGAATAAGCAGGAAATCCAGAATCCTCCAACCAGGATTTCTGATATGGCAACCCTAGTTAAGAATCAGGCTTCCCTAACTCTGTTTTATTCCTCTCCTCTATCCCCCAGGGCCTGTTCCGGAACTTCAACGATGCCTTCCTGCCCCTGTTGAAACCACACATGGAGCGTCTGGTGGCCGACACACATGAGAGCAAACAGCGCTGTGTAGCAGAGATCACCTCTGGACTGATCAGAGGCAGCAAGCACTGGAGCTATGGCAAGGTAGGGGAGAGGAAGGAACACAGTGGAGCTATGGCAAGGTAGGGGAGAGGAAGGAACACACTGGAGCTATGGCAAGTTAGGGGAGAGGAAGGAACACACTGGAGCTATGGCAAGGTAGGGGAGAGGAAGGAACACACTGGAGCTATGGCAAGGTAGGGGAGAGGAAGGAACACACTGGAGCTATGGCAAGGTAGGGGAGAGGAAGGAACACACTGGAGCTATGGCAAGGTAGGGGAGAGGAAGGAACACACTGGAGCTATGGCAAGGTAGGGGAGAGGAAGGAACACTGGAGCTATGGCAAGGTAGGGGAGAGGAAGGAACACACTGGAGATATGGCATGGTAGGGGAGAGGAAGGAACACACTGGAGCTATGGCAAGGTAGGGGAGAGGAAGGAACACACTGGAGCTATGGCAAGGTAGGGGAGAGAGACATACGCTGTGGTCACACACCATGCTTATGATCAGTACTGCCGGTCCTCGTTGCAAATAAGCATTTGTTCTTAACTGACTTACCTAGATAAATAAAAGTTGAATATTTGTTAAGTCCTTGACCTTTGACCTATGTTCCCCTCCCAGGTGGAGAGTCTGTGGGAGCTGCTGTGTCCTCTGATCCGTACAGCTCTGAACAACATCACTGTAGAAACATACGCTGACTGGGGCACCTGCATCGCCACAGCCTGTGTAAGCTGCTAGCCCTCCCATCCCTCTCATTCAGCAGTCCATTTCTTTCAGGTTCTTTCTCAATTGCTAGTTCCTCTAGTCCCAAATGCATCCTCTCTCCTTATTTCCTTCTCAAAGCGCATTAGAGGAGAAGGCCTGAATGGGAGGGGAACTTGGATCTTCTCTTCCAATGCATTTTGAGAAAAAGGCGAAGAGTGAAGGAAGAATTGAGTACAGATATTGAGAATAGCCTCCTGAATCTCTTGTCTAGTACTTGCCGGGCCTGTTAATTTCCTGCTTCCATGCTGTTGACATTTGACCTTGGTATTGTACAGGAGAACAGATGTTGACTTTAGGTTGGTTGTGTTGTACAGGAGAGCAGAGACCCCAGGAAGCTCCACTGGTTGTTTGAAATGCTGATGGAATCTCCAGTCAACGGGGAGGGGGGATCCTTCGTAGATGCCTGGTAAGGAAACACTTTGCCTCCTTTAATTCTCATCCTATTAGTGTCTTGGTGTTTCTGTGAAAGGGTGTATTTATTCTGCTCCATATGTGCCCAGATGACTAGTCCTGCATGGAAGAGATGAGCTGTGTTCGAATACTCATACTACCTTTACTTTTTGTGATGTAAATTGAGTATGTAGTATGCTTATTGGCCATAGTATGGATATAGTTAGTGTGCCAAAACTTCCCGGATGTCGTACTAAATTCACCAAAATATGAAGTATACAAGCAGTGGACACTATTTCCGTGATTTTAGAGCACAATACAATTATTACAATAATAATAATAATAATACAATTCTTCAGAGAATGGGCGTGGCTTCACAACGGTTTCAGATTTCAAGAAAATGGCGGCGAATATGCAGCCGATTTGAGCCGAAGTCCGACTAGAGCAGATATAATTTCATTGCTTTAATTAATTATGACAAATGTTAAGATATTTTGAGCAATGTAATAAAGTAATGACTTTTCAAATAAGTTACGTTGACTGACAATTTGTGAGCTGCGCTTTCCTTATGAACCACAACATATCATTAGAGCGGTATGTACCGGTATGTTAGCTAGCTAGCTAACGTTAGGAGGCTAGTACTAATGCGTCAAACTTGCCAATATATTCGAACGCTCGGATCAACCCTTCTCCTCGGCCAGAGGGTCCAGTGTGCGCTCTGAATGCTCCGAGAGCCAAACACTATGAATTTACTAACGGACAATTTGACAACGCTCTGAATTTACGTACGCCCAGAGTGCACTCCAGATTGAATTTACGAACACACCTGAAGTCGTAAAAAGTCCAGCTAGTCATTTGTTATGCTAACAAGCTAGCAAGAGGTTGCATAGCAACATCACCAACTTCCGGTAGACAGGTGAAGTACGCTCAACTGAAAGGATAGCGTTCGTTTACAGTATGCTAAAATGAACTAATAGTATGTAGTGTATATACCCATTAAGTATGTAGTATATAGTATGTTAGTATGGGTATTCGAACACAGCTATGGAGTCTGGGTCGATGATGTTTTTTTTGTCTGTAAAATGTTTGTCTGTGAGTCAAGAATAATAATATGAAGAGTGCCTTGGTCCTCCTCTCTTTGTCTGTGAGTCAAGAATAATAATATGAAGAGTGCCTTGTTCCTCCTCTCTTTTTGATTATATTTTATTGTTCTCTCCTGTCCAGTCTTCTGTATATTCTGCAGGCAGGCCTGACTTAGCGTCAGGGTTAGGTGTGTGTTTAACTCTCCTCTCTCCTGTCCAGTCTTCTGTATATTCTGCATTGAATCCTGACTCAGCAGGAGGGTTAGGTGTGTGTGTGTGTGTGTGTGTGTAACTCTCCTGTCCAGTCGTTTGTATATTCTGCAGTGAATCCTGACTCAGCAGGAGGGTTAGGTGTGTGTGTGTGTGTGTGTGTGTGTGTGTGTGTGTGTGTGTGTGTGTGTGTGTGTGTGTGTGTGTGTGTGTGTGTGTGTGTGTGTGTGTGTGTGTGTGTGTGTGTGTGTGTGTGTGTGTGTGTGTGTGTGTGTGTGTGTGTGTGTGTGTGTGTGTGTGTGTGTGTGTGTATAACTCTCCTGTCCAGTCGTTTGTATATTCTGCAGTGAATCCTGACTCAGCAGGAGGGTTAGGTGTGTGTAACTCTCCTGTCCAGTCGTTTGTATATTCTGCAGGGAAGCCTGACTCAGCAGGAGGGTTAGGTGTGTGTATAACTCTCCTCTCTCCTGCCCAGTCGTCTGTATGTGCTGCAGGGGGGCCTGGCTCAACAGGAGTGGAGGGTCCCTGAGCTGCTCCACAGACTGCTGCAGTACCTAGAGCCCAAACTCACACAGGTCTACAAGAACGTCCGTGAGCGCATCGGAAGGTAGGACCCTCTTGTCCTTAGCTTACTGCCACTTACCACATCAGTCATAGTTCATTCGGCTCGGTATCTAACCACACGTCAGCTATCTAACTGCACGTCAGTCATAGTTCATTCAGCTAGGTATCTAACCACACGTCAGTCATAGTTCATTCAGCTAGGTATCTAACCACACGTCAGTCATAGTTCATTCAGCTAGGTATCTAACCACACGTCAGTCATAGTTCATTCAGCTCGGTATCTAACCACACGTCAGTCATAGTTCATTCAGCTAGGTATCTAACCACACGTCAGTCATAGTTTATTCAGCTAGGTATCTAACCACACGTCAGTCATAGTTCATTCAGCTAGGTATCTAACCACACGTCAGTCATAGTTCATTCAGCTAGGTATCTAACCACACGTCAGCTATCTAACCGCACGTCAGTTATCTAACCACACGTCAGTCATAGTTCATTCAGCTAGGTATCTAACCACACGTCAGCTATCTAACCGCACGTCAGTCATAGTTCATTCAGCTAGGTATCTAACCGCACGTCAGCTATCTAACCACACGTCAGTCATAGTTCATTCAGCTAGGTATCTAACCGCATGTCAGTCATAGTTCATTCAGCTAGGTATCTAACCACACGTCAGTCATAGTTCATTCAGCTCGGTATCTAACCACACGTCAGTCATAGTTCATTCAGCTAGGTATCTAACCACACGTCAGTCATAGTTCATTCAGCTCGGTATCTAACCACACGTCAGTCATAGTTCATTCAGCTCGGTATCTAACCACACGTCAGTCATAGTTTATTCAGCTAGGTATCTAACCACACGTCAGTCATAGTTCATTCAGCTAGGTATCTAACCACACGTCAGTCATAGTTCATTCAGCTAGGTATCTAACCACACGTCAGTCATAGTTCATTCAGCTAGGTATCTAACCACACGTCAGTCATAGTTCATTCAGCTAGGTATCTAACCACACGTCAGTCATAGTTCATTCAGCTCGGTATCTAACCGCACGTCAGTCATAGTTCATTCAGCTAGTTATCTAACCGCACGTCAGTCAGTCATAGTTCATTCAGCTAGGTATCTAACCACACGTCAGTCATAGTAGGTAAACATTTGTCCATAACTTTTCAAACAGGTTGGCCAAGAGGTCACCTTATGCTCTTTATTTATTTATGTTAAACCAGGTAGAATTATTGATTTTATCATTCATGAGAGTACTGAAAGAGGTAGAGACCAGCAAACTGTCGAAAAAGAGGAATACATCAAAAATGTTGGCCTAAATGCAAAAATCTAGATTCATGAATTAACTAAACTAAAGGTGTTAATCTCCCTCTGCCTCCTCTTTCGCTCTCTTTCCTCTCTCTTCTCCAGCGTCCTCACCTACATCTTCATGATAGACGTCAACCTGCCGTACACCCAGCCCACGGCCTCGCCCCGCATCAAGGAGTTCACAGAGCGAATACTGCTGCGCCTCAAACCCCTGACGGAGGGGGACGAGGAGATCCAGAACCACGTGGTAGAGGAGAACGATGTGGGGGAGCAGGACGAGAGGACACAGGCCATCAAACTACTGAAGACAGGTACGACCCCCTAACTATTGAAGACAGGTACGACCCCTAACCCATCAAACTACTGAAAACAGGTACGACCCCTAAACCCATCAAACTACTGAAAACAGGTACGACCCCTAACCCATCAAACTACTGAAAACAGGTACGACCCCTAACTATTGAAGACAGGTACGACCCCTAACTACTGAAGACAGGTACGACCCCTAACCCATCAAACTACTGAAAACAGGTACGACCCCTAAACCCATCAAACTACTGAAAACAGGTACGACCCCTAACCCATCAAACTACTGAAAACAGACCCCTAACCCATCAAACTACAAAAGGCCGGTCCGACCCCTAACCCAGGCCATTAAACTACTAAAGACCAGTACGACCCTTAACCCAGGTGTGACCCCTAACCCAGTCCGTCAAACTACTGAAGACAGGTCAGGGATAGAGTTGATGGAGCTAATAAACCCAGGTGTAAAGCCAAGAGAGAAGAGTCCCGGCTCACTGGATCACTGCACGATGCAAATTTCAGTAATTCAATGTGCCAAACGTTTAGTTATGAAGACCTTCGTCAGAGCATACGATGTAAAAAGGTTATGTATGTGTTTCCAGTACTCAAGTGGCTGATGGCCAGTGCTGGACGCTCCTTCTCCACGGCCGTTCCAGAGCAGCTCCAGTTGCTACCCCTGCTGTTCAAGGTGGGTGGGTCAAGGAAGGAAGAAACCTTGAGAGGAACCAGACTGATGGGAGGTCTATCATCCTCTGGCTGAATGCTAACAACCCTCATCTGTCTCCTCTTGTAGATCGCTCCGGTGGAGAATGATGACAGTTATGATGAGCTGAAGAGGGATGCAAAGACCTGTCTGTCTCTGATGTCCCAGGGACTACTCTACACAGAGCAGATACCACTGGTCCTGCTGGCCCTGCAAGAGGTGTGTACACACACACACAAACAGGCCAGACTCATCTACAACCACTTTCCCCATTCAATGCAATCTCCAAAGAGAAAAAGGTTTAAAAAAACATGTCAAATCCCCCATTGTCAAGACTCTGGTTCTAACAGCTCTCTGAGCCTCTGCAAAATCTTTGTTAGAAGTTGCTGTAAGGTTTGTGGTACACGCTGGATTGTGTTACCGTAGTTTGTGGTGCATGTTGGATTGTGTTACAGTAGTTTGTGGTGCATGCTGGATTGTGTTACCGTAGTTTGTGGTGCATGCTGGATTGTGTTACAGTAGTTTGTGGTGCATGCTGGATTGTGTTACAGTAGTTTGTGGTACATGCTGGATTGTGTTACCGTAGTTTGTGGTGCATGTTGGATTGTGTTACAGTAGTTTGTGGTGCATGCTGGATTGTGTTACCGTAGTTTGTGGTGCATGCTGGATTGTGTTACAGTAGTTTGTGGTGCATGCTGGATTGTGTTACAGTAGTTTGTGGTGCATGCTGGATTGTGTTACAGTAGTTTGTGGTGCATGCTGGATTGTGTTACAGTAGTTTGTGGTGCATGCTGGATTATGTTACCGTAGTTTGTGGTGCATGCTGGATTGTGTTACAGTAGTTTGTGGTGCATGCTGGATTATGTTACCGTAGTTTGTGGTGCATGCTGGATTATGTTACCGTAGTTTGTGGTGCATGCTGGATTATGTTACCGTAGTTTGTGGTGCATGCTGGATTATGTTACCGTAGTTTGTGGTGCATGCTGGATTATGTTACCGTAGTTTGTGGTGCATGCTGGATTATGTTACCGTAGTTTGTGGTGCATGCTGGATTATGTTACCGTAGTTTGTGGTGCATGCTGGATTGTGTTACAGTAGTTTGTGGTGCATGCTGGATTGTGTTACAGTAGTTTGTGGTGCATGCTGGATTGTGTTACAGTAGTTTGTGGTGCATGCTGGATTGTGTTACAGTAGTTTGTGGTGCATGCTGGATTGTGTTACCGTAGTTTGTGGTGCATGCTGGATTATGTTACCGTAGTTTGTGGTGCATGCTGGATTGTGTTACCGTAGTTTGTGGTGCATGCTGGATTATGTTACCGTAGTTTGTGGTGCATGCTGGATTATGTTACCGTAGTTTGTGGTGCATGCTGGATTATGTTACCGTAGTTTGTGGTGCATGCTGGATTATGTTACCGTAGTTTGTGGTGCATGCTGGATTGTGTTACCGTAGTTTGTGGTGCATGCTGGATTGTGTTACAGTAGTTTGTGGTGCATGCTGGATTGTGTTACAGTAGTTTGTGGTGCATGCTGGATTGTGTTACCGTAGTTTGTGGTGCATGCTGGATTGTGTTACAGTAGTTCGTGGCATTTTTTTTTTTTTTATCTGACCTTTATTTAACCGGGCAAGTCAGTTAAGAACAAATTCTTATTTTCAATGACGGCCTAGGAACAGTGGGTTAACTGCCTGTTCAGGGGCAGAACGACAGATTTGTACCTTGTCAGCTCGGGGGTTTGAACTTGCAACCTTCCGGTTCCTAGTCCAACTCTCTAACCACTAGGCTACCCTGCCGCCCCGCATTCTATACAGTGCTGACGTCCCTACAGATCATTACCGTCATGATATTAACATAGTTCCGTTATATTCCAGATAGCGGGTAGCAGTTCGTGGCATGCTCGCTACACGGTGCTGACGTACCTACAGATCATTACCGTCATGATATTAACATAGTTCCGTTATATTCCAGATAGCGGGTAGCAGTTCGTGGCATGCTCGCTACACGGTGCTGACGTCCCTACAGATCATTACCATCATGATATTAACATAGTTCTGTTATATTCCAGATAGCGGGTAGCAGTTCGTGGCATGCTCGCTACACGGTGCTGACGTCCCTACAGATCATTACCATCATGATATTAACATAGTTCTGTTATATTCCAGATAGCGGGTAGCAGTTCGTGGCATGCTCGCTACACGGTGCTGCAGTCCCTACAGATCATTACCGTCATGATATTAACATAGTTCCGTTATATTCCAGATAGCGGGTAGCAGTTCGTGGCATGCTCGCTACACGGTGCTGACGTACCTACAGATCATGGTCTTCTACAACCTGTTCACCTTTATGAGCGACCAGGGAGCTGTCAACGACGTCAGAGCACTGGTCATACGCCTGCTGGAGGACGAGCAGCTGGAGGTAACGCACACACGCACACACATACACACATATATACACACACACACACACACACACACACACACACACACACACACACACATATATATATATCCTGTATCTATATATATAGGTGTCTATCCTGGACATGCTGTTTTCGACCCTTTCTCTCTCGCTCCCCCCGCTGTCTCGACCTCTGAATGCTCAGCTATGAAAAGCCAACTGATATTTACTCCTGAGGTGATGAACTGTTGCACCCTCTACAACCACTGTGATTATTATTTCACCCTGCTGGTCATCTATGAATATTTGAACATCTTGAAGAACAATCTGGCCTTCATCGCCATGTACTCTTATCTCCACCGGCACAGCCAGAAGAGGACTGGCCACCCCTCAGAGCCTGGTTCCTCTCTACCCAGTACAGCCAGAAGAGGACTGGCCACCCCTCAGAGCCTGGTTCCTCTCTAGGTTTCTTCCTAGGTTCTGGCCTTTCTAGGTAGTTGTTCCTTCTGTTTTTAGCACTTAGTGACATAGCGGGTAGCAGTGATTGAATGTAGAAAATGAGTTCAACAGAGAGGATGATCATAGTACACAACTGACTGAAGAAGACAGAATGGTAGATAGTTAGGTCTGGAGGTTACAGATCACATTGAAGAAGACAGAATGGTAGATAGGTAGGTCTGGAGGTTACAGATCACATTGAAGAAGACAGAATGGTAGATAGTTAGGTCTGGAGGTTACAGATCACATTGAAGAAGACAGAATGGTAGATAGGTAGGTCTGGAGGTTACAGATCACATTGAAGAAGACAGAATGGTAGATAGTTAGGTCTGGAGGTTACAGATCACATTGAAGAAGACAGAATGGTAGATAGTTAGGTCTGGAGGTTACAGATCACATTGAAGAAGACAGAATGGTAGATAGTTAGGTCTGGAGGTTACAGATCACATTGAAGAAGACAGAATGGTAGATAGTTAGGTCTGGAGGTTACAGATCACATTGAAGAAGACAGAATGGTAGATAGGTAGGTCTGGAGGTTACAGATCACATTGAAGAAGACAGAATGGTAGATAGTTAGGTCTGGAGGTTACAGATCACATTGAAGAAGACAGAATGGTAGATAGTTAGGTCTGGAGGTTACAGATCACATTGAAGAAGACAGAATGGTAGATAGTTAGGTCTGGAGGTTACAGATCACAATGAAGAAGACAGAATGGTAGATAGGTAGGTCTGGAGGTTACAGATCACATTGAAGAAGACAGAATGGTAGATAGTTAGGTCTGGAGGTTACAGATCACATTGAAGAAGACAGAATGGTAGATAGGTGTGTGTGTGTGTGTGTGTGTGTGTGTGTGTGTGTGTGTGTGTGATCACAGGCCCTGTCTTCCAGCACTCTTCCTCCTTATTCTCCCCCTTGTTGCTATGGAAACCACAGGTGGCAGGAGTATTCTGTTGCTATGGGGATGGTGATGTTGCCTCTTCTGTATTTCTTTTCAGACAAAATACCCCAGTTCACTTGTCCTCTAGTCTAATGACCTGCCCTCTAGTCTAATGACCTGCCCTCTAGTCTAATGACCTGCCCTCTAGTCTAATGACCTGTCCTCTAGTCTAATGACCTGTCCTCTAGTCTAATGACCTGTCCTCTAGTCTAATGACCTGTCCTCTAGTCTAATGACCTGTCCTCTAGTCTAATGACCTGTCCTCTAGTCTAATGACCTGTCCTCTAGTCTAATGACCTGCCCTCTAGTCTAATGACCTGCCTTCTAGTCTAATGACCTGTCTTCTAGCCTAATGACCTGTCTTCTAGTCTAATGACCTGCCCTCTAGTCTAATGACCTGCCCTCTAGTCTAATGACCTGCCTTCTAGTCTAATGACCTGTCTTCTAGTCTAATGACCTGCCCTCTAGTCTAATGACCTGCCCTCTAGTCTAATGACCTGCCTTCTAGTCTAATGACCTGCCTTCTAGCCTAATGACCCGTCCTCTAGTCTAATGACCTGCCCTCTAGTCTAATGACCTGCCTTCTAGCCTAATGACCCGTCCTCTAGTCTAATGACCTGCCCTCTAGTCTAATGACCTGCCCTCTAGTCTAATGACCTGCCTTCTAGCCTAATGACCCGTCCTCTAGTCTAATGACCTGCCTTCTAGTCTAATGACCTGCCCTCTATATTTATATATATATACACAGTGCCTTGCGAAAGTATTCGGCCCCCTTGAACTTTGCGACCTTTTGCCACATTTCAGGCTTCAAACGTAAAGATATAAAACTGTATTTTTTTGTGAAGAATCAACAACAAGTGGGACACAATCATGAAGTGGAACGACATTTATTGGATATTTCTAACTTTTTTAACAAATCAAAAACTGAAAAATTGGGCGTGCAAAATGACCTGTGAGACTATCACAGTGCAGGTGCATTTATACGGAGACTTGATTACACACAGGTGGATTGTATTTATCATCATTAGTCATTTATGGCAACATTGAATCATTCAGAGATCCTCACTGAACTTCTGGAGAGAGTTTGCTGCACTGAAAGTAAAGGGGCTGAATAATTTTGCACGCCCAATTTTTCAGTTTTTGATTTGTCAAAAAAGTTTGAAATATCCAATAAATGTCGTTCCACTTCATGATTGTGTCCCACTTGTTGTTGATTCTTCACAAAAAAATGCAGTTTTATATCTTCACTGTTCTCTCTTTATCTCTCTCACTGCTCTCTCTTTCTCTCTCACTTCTCTCTTTCTCTCTCACTGTTCTCTCTCAATTAAATTCTCCCTCTCCCGCTCGCTCGCACCCGCTCGCTCGCTCCCTCTCCCCGCTCGCTCGCACCCTCTCCCCGCTCGCTCACACCCTCTCCCCGCTCGCTCGCATCCTCTCCCCGCTCGCTCGCTCCCTCTCCCCGCTCGCTCGCTCCCTCTCCCCGCTCGCTCGCTCCCTCTCCCCGCTCGCTCGCTCCCTCTCCCCGCTCGCTCGCTCCCTCTCCCCGCTCGCTCGCACCCTCTCCCCGCTCGCTCGCACCCTCTCCCCGCTCGCTCGCACCCTCTCCCCGCTCGCTCGCACCCTCTCCCCGCTCGCTCGCACCCTCTCCCCGCTCGCTCGCACCCTCTCCCCGCTCGCTCGGTCTCCACCTCTCCCCGCTCACTCGGTCTGCCCCTCTCCCCGCTCGCTCCCTCTCCCCCTCTCCCCGCTCGCTCGCTCTCCCCGCTCGCTCTCTCTCTCCCTGCTCGCTTCCTCTCCCCGCTCGCTCGCACCCTCTCGCCGCTCGCTCGCACCCTCTCCCCGCTCGCTCGCACACTCTCCCCGCTCGCTCGCACCCTCTCCCCGCTCGCTCGGTCTCCACCTCTCCCCGCTCACTCGGTCTGCCCCTCTCCCCGCTCGCTCCCTCTCCCCCTCTCCCTGCTCGCTCTCTCTCTCCCTGCTCGCTTCCTCTCCCCCTCTTCCTGCTCGCCCCCTCTCCCTGCTCGCTCCCTCTCTCTCCCTGCTCACTCCCTCCCTCTCCCTGCTCGCTCTCTCTCCCTCTCCCTGCTCGCGCTCTCTCTCCCTCCTTGCTCTCTCCCTGCTCGCTCGCTCTCCCTGCTCTCTCTCTTCCCGCCTGCTCTCGCTCGCTCGCTCTCTCTTTCTGCTCTCCCTGTTCTCTCTGGCTCCATCTTAATTAAGCTTTCAGTGATTCATCTCTTCCTACTTCTCAAGAGTATTGGAGGACAATGTCCAACTATGGTCTCGCTCCTCAGCCCTTCACTGCATTTTGAGGAGGAGGAGAGTTTAGATGGAGCTTCTGTCTGTTGAGCAGATCTAGTCAGTACATAATGGATCAGCCAGCTCCACATATCACATCTCTTTCCTTCTCTCCCCCAGGTGAGGGAGATGGCTGCCACCACTCTGAGCGGTTTCCTTCAGTGTAACTTCCTCTCCATAGAGGGCCCCATGCAGAGCCACTTCGAGGCCCTCTGTAAGACCCGCCTACCCAAGAAGAGGAAGAGGGAGCTGGGCTCCGTGGTGGACACCATACCCTCTGGAGGTAGCCATGAGCAAATTATACCTATAAGTCGCTCTGGATAACAGTGTCTGCTAAGTGACAAACATGTTAATTAGAGGTCGACCGATTTATCGGAATGGATGATTTAATTAGGGCCGATTTCAAGTTTTCATAACAATCGGTAATCTGCGTTTTTGGACACCGAACATGGCCGATTACATTGCACTCCACGAGGAGACTGCGTGGCAGGCTGACCACCTGTTATGTGAGTGCAGCAAGGAGCCACGGTAAGTTGCTAGCTAGCATTAATATTTTTTTTTAAATATTTTTATTTAATTTTACCTTTATTTAACCAGGCAAGTCAGTTAAGAACACATTCTTATTTTCAATGACGGCCTGGGAACAGTGGGTTAACTGCCTGTTCAGGGGCAGAACGACAGATTTGTACCTTGTCAGCTCGGGGGTTTGAACTCGCAACCTTCCGGTTACTAGTCCAACGCTCTAACCACTAGGCTACGCTGCCGCCCCACCTTATCTTATAAAAAACTATACATTTTAACATAATCACTAGTTATAACTACACATGATTGATGATATTACTAGTTTATCTAGTGTGTCCTGCATTGCATATAATCGATGCGGTGCCTGTTAATTTCTCATCGAATCACAGCCTACTTCGCGAAACGGGCGATGATGTAACAAGCGCATTTGTGAAAAAAGCACTTTCGTTGCACCAATGTACCTAACCATAAACATCAATGCCTTTCTTAAAATCAATACGCAAGTATATATTTTTAAACCTGCATATTTAGTTAATATGCCTGCTAACATGAATTTATTTTAACTAGGTAAATTATGTCACTTCTCTTGCAACAGAGTCAGGGTATATGCAGCAGTTTGGGCCGCCTGGCTCGTTGTGAACTGTGTGAAGACCATTTCTTCCTAACACAGGCTGTAATTAATTTGCCAGAATTGAACATAATTATGACATAACATTGAAGGTTGTGCAATGTAACAAGAATATTTAGACTTAGGGTTGCCATCCGTTAGATAAAATATGGACTGGTTCTGTATTTCACTGAAAAAATAAACGTTTTGTTTTCGAAATGATAGTTTCCGGATTTGACCATTTTAATGTCCAAAGGCTCGTATTTCTGTGTGGTATTATATTATAATTAAGTCTATGATTTGATATTTGATAGAGCAGTCTGACTGAGCGGTGGTAGGCAGCAGCAGGCTCGTAGGCATTCATTCAAACAGCACTTTCCTGCGTTTGCCAGCAGCTCTTCGCTGTGCTTCAAGCATTGCGCTGTTTATAACTTCAAGCCTATCAACTCCTGAGATTAGGCTGGCAATACGATAGTGCCTATAAGAACATCCAATAGTCAAAGGTATATGAAATACAAATGGTATAGAAATAGTCCTATAATTCCTATAATAACTAAAAACCTAAAACTTCTTAACTGGGAATATTGAAGACTCATGTTAAAATGAACCACCAGTTTTCATATGTTCTCATGTTCTGAGCAAGGAACTGAAACGTTAGCTTTTTTACATAGCATATATTGCACTTTTACTTCTCCAACACTTTGTTTTTACATTATTTAAACTAAATTGAACATGTTTCATTATTTATTTGAGACTAAATAAATTTTATTGATGTATTATATTAAGTTAAAATAAGTGTTCATTCAGTATTGTTGTAATTGTCATTAATAGAAATATATATATATATATATATATATATATAATAAGTTGCTGATTTCTATCGGTATCTTCTTTTTTGGTCCTCCAGAAATCGGTATCGGCGTTGAAAAATCATCGGTCGACCTCTAATGCTAATACTCTAGTCCACACTACATACTGGCTCTGTTACTCTGTCCGCACTACATACTGGCTCTGTTACTCTGTCCGCACTAAATACTGGCTCTGTTACTCTGTCCACACTACATACTGGCTCTGTTACTCTGTCCGCACTACATACTGGCTCTGTCCGCACTACATACTGGCTCTGTTACTCTGTCCGCACTACATACTGGCTCTGTTACTCTGTCCGTACTACATACTGGCTCTGTTACTCTGTCCACACTACATACTGGCTCTGTTACTCTGTCCGCACTACATACTGGCTCTGTTACTCTGTCCGCACTACATACTGGCTCTGTTACTCTGTCCGCACTACATACTGGCTCTGTTACTCTGTCCGCACTACATACTGGCTCTGTTACTCTGTCCGCACTACATACTGGCTCTGTCCGCACTACATACTGGCTCTGTCCGCACTACATACTGGCTCTGTTACTCTGTCCGCACTACATACTGGCTCTGTTACTCTGTCCGCACTACAGACTGGCTCTGTTACTCTGTCCGTACTACATACTGGCTCTGTTACTCTGTCCGCACTACATACTGGCTCTGTTACTCTGTCCGCACTACATACTGGCTCTGTTACTCTGTCCGCACTACATACTGGCTCTGTTACTCTGTCCGCACTACATACTGGCTCTGTCCGCACTACATACTGGCTCTGTTACTCGGTCCACACTACATACTGGCTCTGTCACTCTGTCCGCACTACATACTGGCTCTGTCCGCACTACATACTGGCTCTGTTACTCTGTCCGCACTACATACTGGCTCTGTTACTCTGTCCGCACTACATACTGGCTCTGTTACTCTGTCCGCACTACATACTGGCTCTGTTACTCTGTCCGTACTACATACTGGCTCTGTTACTCTGTCCGCACTACATACTGGCTCTGTTACTCTGTCCGCACTACATACTGGCTCTGTTACTCTGTCCGCACTACATACTGGCTCTGTCCGCACTACATACTGGCTCTGTTACTCTGTCCGCACTACATACTGGCTCTGTTACTCTGTCCGCACTACATACTGGCTCTGTTACTCTGTCCGCACTACATACTGGCTCTGTTACTCTGTCCGCACTACATACTGGCTCTGTCCGCACTACATACTGGCTCTGTTACTCTGTCCGCACTACATACTGGCTCTGTTACTCTGTCCGCACTACATACTGGCTCTGTTACTCTGTCCACACTACATACTGGCTCTGTTACTCTGTCCGCACTACATACTGGCTCTGTTACTCGGTCCACACTAAATACCACTTAAAACGGCCACTACATACACTACATGACCAAAAGTATGTGGACACGTGCTCGTCGAACATCTCATTCCAAAACCATGGGCATTAATATAGAGTTGGTCCCCCCTTTGCTACTATAACAGCCTCCACTCTTCTGGGAAGGTTTTCCACTCGATGTTGGAACATTGCTGCTGGGACTTGCTTCCGTTCAGCTACGAGCATTAGTGAGGTCGGGCACTGTTGCGTGATTAGGCTTAGCAGGGCAGAAATTTGACGAACTGACTTGTTGGGAAGGTGGCATCATATGACGGTGGTGCCACGTTGAAAGTCACTGAGCTCTTCAGTAAGGCCATTCTACTGCAATGTTTGTCTATGGAGATTGCATGGCTGTGTGCTCGATTTTATACACCTTTCAGCAATGGGTGAGGCTGAAATAGTCAAATCCACTCATTTGAAGGGGTGTCCACATACTTATGTATATTTAGTGCATCTTCATTTTAAGTGGCACACTAGTGTGGGTATTAGAACATAGCTGTCTACATCCAACGGTCAATTGTTTACTTGGAACACAGTTGCCATGGTTGTGTTAGATAGGCTTCTAAAATGCATTTGTCTTGACCTTGCTGAACATGTTATAGCTCAGTTTTCAATGCCCCCCCCCCCTGTGTGTGTGTGTGTGTGTGTGTGTGTGTGTGTGTGTGTGTGTGTGTGTGTGTGTGTGTGTGTGTGTGTGTGTGTGTGTTTTTGTGTGTGTGTAGATCTAGTGAGGCGACATGCTGGAGTGTTAGGTCTGAGTGCCTGTATCCTGTCCAGCCCCTACGATGTTCCCAGCTGGATGCCCCAGCTACTGATGAACCTGAGCGTCCACCTCAATGACACACAACCCATTGAGGTGAGGAGGACTAACACACACAGCTCAATGGCATGCTCTCTGTCACTGTCACTCTCGCTCTCTTTCAATCCTGAATCTCGCTCTCTCTCGCTCCTGAATCTCGCTCTCTCTTGCTCCTGAATATCTCTCTCTCTCTCCTGAAGATGTCTGTGAAGAAGACCCTGTCTAACTTCCGGCGGACTCATCATGACAACTGGCAGGAACACAAACAGCAGTTCACTGACGACCAGCTGCTGGTTCTGACCGACCTGCTTGTCTCTCCCTGCTACTATGCCTAGATACCTGGTAGGACACACACTCCCATCCTAAAATTCTGACTCATTGTAGATCAATTCAAATGTATGCTTGGGTGGAAACCTCACCAACACAAGTTACAGTACATTGTAAACTTCAAGGCACTTCCTCAAGGCACCAACCATTAATCAAACCGTCCATTTGGTCTCTCTTTAGGGCCCTGGTACAACTTTCAGATGGAGATGATGTTTTCTTAAACGGAGGAATGACACCCTGAATGCCCTCTTTGAGCCACTCAACAGTTCCTCACTCTGTTATTAGTCTGGGAAAGCCTCAAACTGAACAGAACAGGGCCGTATTCACAAAGCGTCTGAGTACAATTGCTGATTTAGGATCAGTTTTGCCTTTTAGATCGTATTGAATACCATTATATGGACATGGCGACCTGATCCTCGATCAGCAGCGCTACGCTGAGACGCTGTGTGACTTCCAGAACAGACGAGCCTGCATGAGGGGAGACGGGCCTCACTTTCAGGTCCCTGCCCTCTGACCAGACCAACGGACGACACCTGGGTCATTTTCACTAGGCACCAAACATAATGAAACGAGGAGGAACTACCTGGATGTTTCCTTAGAAAAAGGTTTTTGCTACGTTGTGCCGTAACAAATACAACCCTGTACCCTGAGGACCTTGGGGAGGGGGGGGGGGTATGCATACGTAATGGGTGGTGGAATGGATGGAGTTGTGTATTTGTTTTTAGCGCTCATTTACATTTCTACTATACTTAATATTTAAGGATAAACCATAGCATGGATGAATGATCTGCACTTTGTAATATTACTGTAATATTACTGTACAGTTGATTTCTCTTGTTCTTCTCCTGTGTGTGTGTGTGTGTGTGTGTGTGTGTGTGTGTGTGTGTGTGTGTGTGATGATACCTGCAGGTTTCCCTCAATCTCTGGTCCAAGTTGTAGTGCGTGTTCCCCCATTAGTGCACCACTACGCCTTAGGACCAGAGCTAGTTTCCCCCGTAATATTGCTCTCAGTACAACATCCCCTCAATGTTATCAACTCTGCACCAACTAACTATATTATCCCTCTAGAGCAAGGCTCTCCAGTCCTGTTCCTGGGGAGCTGCCGTCCTGTAGGTTTCACTATGACCCTAATCTAGCACACCTGATTCTAAAAACTACGTGGTTGATCAGCTGAATTAAGATAGTTACAACTGGGGTTGGAGTGAAAACCTACAGGAGGCTAGCTCCCCAGGAACAGGGTTGAAGTGAAAACCTACAGGAGGCTAGCTCCCCAGGAACAGGGTTGAAGTGAAAACCTACAGGAGGGTAGCTCCCCAGGAACAGGGCTGGATTGAAAACCTACAGGAGGGTAGCTCTCCAGGAACAGGGTTGGGGTTAAAACCTACAGGAGGGTAGCTCTCCAGGAAACAGAGTTGGAGAGCCCTGCTCTAGAGGATAGGAACCATATTGTCCCAGGTCTCCAATGAAGTGTTCTTAGCCACAGTCTGTATGTGTTCAGATGATCGTTCATTATCATTAGATTAGGAGTGTTTCCCAAATGGACCCTTTTCCTTTTAGTGCACTACTTTTGACAAGGGCCCATAAGGCTCTGATCAAAAGTAGTGCACTATATAGGGAATAGAGTGTCATTTGGGACAGAACTTAGATTTTAACCTGGCACACACATTTACATACTTGATGTTTGTGTACTTTGTTTATCTCTGCTATATGCATATTTTATTATGTGTGTATACCATGTGTATGTAACATAAATGCACAAACGGGTTTATTTATTTGTTTGAAGTGCTGATTTTATTCTTCTTAAGAGTTGCTGGTAATGAAAGCTTTTGGTTTGTGAGTAGATAGATTGTTCAGCTTGTTAGTGACGGAGCATTTGATGTAATCTGCTCTCGCTTGGGCAATGATGACTATGTAGCAGAGTGAGTGTGTGAGTGTGTGTTCATTCCTCAAGGCTATGTGCAAGGTTTTCAGCTGATGGGTACAGTTTAATCATCATGGCATGTCTAAACCCCTCTCAAAACCCCAAGGGACTCATTTCCCAGACACAGATCAAGCCTGGTCCTGGACTAAAAAGCATGATATAATTGGAGTCTCCATTGAAACAAAGCTTTTTAGTCCAGGACCAGGCTTGATCTGTGTCTGGGAAACGGGGCCCAAGGAATAGCCAAACATCCTGTCCACCACCTTAGCATCGCACCCCTTCCCCTCTACTCATCAATATAACATTGTTCTCCATTCTTTTTAAAAACCCTAGTGAGAGATTTATTTTTGGTTCAATATTTACTTTTCCATGAAGACTTGAAAATCTAGTCTCATTGGTTCAGTTTAGTACCTCACACCTGTTTAGTGTAGTGCCAAAACTGCAGTGATTATTTTTAGATGTACTGTTTTCTGAAGAAAATAAAGAAATTCATGGGTTGTTTGTAACAAACTTTGTGTATGTGTGTCTTTGTGCTGGTTGGTTCTGGGATGGCTCCTATTCAGTGGTGTAAAGTATTTAAGTACAAATACTACTGAAGTAGTTTTTGGGGGTATCTGTATTTTACTTTACTATTTCTATTTTTGACAACTTTTACTTCTTAACAGGACAGGAAAATGGACCAATTCATGCACTTATCAAGAGAACATCCTTACTGCCTCTGATCTGGTGGACTCACTAAACACAAATGCTTCCTTTGTACATTTTGTCTGCATGTTGGAGTGTGTCCCTGTCTAACACCAAATAAATCAAATGTATGGTTTGCTTAATTTAAGCAATTTGAAATGATTTTGACTTTTTATACATAAGTATATGTTAAACCAAATACTGTTAGACTTTTACTCAAGTAGTTTACTGGGCGACTTGAGTAATTTTCAATGAAGGAATCTACTTTTACTCAAATATGCCATTCGTGCTCCCGAGTGGCGCAGTGGTCTAAGGCACTGCGTCTCAGTGCTAGAGGCGTCACTACAGGTTCGAATCCAGGCAGGATCACAACCTGCCGTGATTGGGAGTTCCATAGGGCGGCGCTCAATTAGCCCAGCGTCGTCCGGGTTTGGCTGGTGTAGGCTGTCTATTATAAATAAGAATTTGTTCTTAACCGATTTGCTTAGTTAAAGGTTCAAATTAAAAATAGACAAATGGGCACTTTTCCACCACTGCTCATATTGAAGTTAGTCACAGCGACATGTATCCTCTATAGGGCAGTCGTGGTACAGTTCCTATACCTTCATATCAAGTACATGCATCTTTGATGTGCAGTGCTAATTGTGCAATATTAGATGGCACTTTGACTGGTTTTACCGTAGCCTACCAGGTTGAGAGGGTACCTTAATCCATCGAGGGTCTCAATGTACAAAGATACTGTACCCTACAAAGAGAGGGAATTCTAGAACGAGTTGGAACCCAATATGAATTAAATGTACTTCTACATTTAGGTAATGTTGCGGTTTATCGCCCATGAGAATGGATTCGTATCCTTTTGATTCCGTTAGAATGAGATGTTCAAGCTCGAGGTTGACAGCCCGAGGTGATAACTGGTACCCGCAAGCGCTGACGTTAAAGATGTACAAACCTCAAATAGAAATAGTGACACGAATATATACACAGTTAATAACATACCTGGAGTACCAGTACCGAAACGAATATGTGGTTAAATGACATGTAAAATACCTATCCAGGCCTGGTAAGATCTGGCATGCGTCAGCAACACCTAGGTAGGGGAACGCGCCCAGTACTGTATGTCATATCCCACGTCTTACCGATGTACTGCGCCCGGTCTTCGCCTTCTCCCGGATAAAACAAAAATGGATACATCACATCGACAATAAAATACACGCTCTTTTTGAATGATATATTGTGAATAAAAGTGCTTGTGGTTATAATGCATGCGGACGGTAAGTTGCCAATTCCGAATATGAAAATGTAAACTATGGGTTGTATAACAATGAGGCCTATGTCTATTTTCGCGTCTTTTTTCTCTCTATTAGCGTTCACATCAATATGACAATGTCTTTATGATTTTCAAGTAAGCCGCAATATTAGGTTGCATACAGAATATAAGTATCGTATTTTATTGCTTCTGATTATCTGTGTAGGAATACTTCGTTTTTTTTTCTAATGCCTGTAGCTGTGGTGGTGGCTGGATGGAGAGCAACACCTTGAGTATTGTATTGGTTTTCATAACCATAATCAAATGACCATGATGACTCGACTATCATATTGAAATCGTTTTGCATCAGAGCATTCACACGCACATACAGATAAATGCAGAATGCGGTAAACCTGTATGTTTCACTAAGTAAATGTGATAATTTTAGAATTCCATGTAAATTTTCATTATCGATAGTCCTACACAAAAGCTGCAGCTCCTATTGTCTTCGTAAGCTCAACCACATTCTATCATTCTATCCAAATCTATTGTGAAAACATAGTAAACATATATGTAAAACCCTCGACAATAATGATAGAAGGATTAGATTACTGTGTAGGCTCCACATTTGATTTGTTTGCTCTTGCTTCAGCCTAAGCCTATTTAGACTTCAGTGCTTGTCTGGCAGGAAGGGGAGGGATTTTTCCATTGAAAGAGCAGAATTATTATCATTCACAATGGTCCTCATACATGTCTTTCATTGTAATAATATGGTGTTGTACTAAACTCAGATTCCTCTGTTTCTATGTAGAAATCTGGGGTCTTTCCCATGACCAAGGGGACCATGTCAATGGAGAGACAGCAGATACCTTCGCCATCCTGTTCAGTGAAATGATGTGAACACCTGTGAGGCTGTTCTCCAGTCTTTACTAACCCAATGGAGAAAGTCCATTAAAACAGCGTTTTAGTCCAGGACTAGGCTTAATCTGTGTCTGGGAAAGCAGCCCTATGTGTATGATGAATGTGACCAGTCTTCCGTCAGTCTGCCACCACCACACCTACAACAGCAGCCTGGGCCCGAGGTGCGTGGGTTGAAAAGAAAAAGACACATTTCTGTGGAATGTAAGGAATATGTATCAGCCATCTTCTCCTCCTCCCTCTAGGTCCTCCTCCTCTTCCTCCCCTGGCTGGGCCCTGATCCACACGGCTACCCTCACTTCCTGCTCCCTCCTCCTCATCCTCATATTCTTTCTGGGTTCTTATGGCAACCTGGTGGTGTTCCTCTCCTTCTTCCACCCGGCCTTCCGCAAGTTCCGCACCAACTTCGACTTCATGATCCTGAACTTATCATTCTGTGATATGATTATATGTTGCGTGACTGCGCCGATGTTCGCATTGGTGCTTTTCCTGGACTCAGGTCAGTAGACTGTATATACCATAGAATACCATTCTGGAACTTTGAGGATTTATAACATAGCCTCTATAGTAATTTCATAGGATCTCTATGATATTTACTTCCTTCTGTTCTTGTCTCTTGCTTCAGCTAAGACACTGGGCCTTGTCTGTCCCCGATTAATAGATTTTTGTTTTGGGTGGCAGGTAGCCTAGTGGTTAGAGCGTTAGAGCATGTTCGAATCCTCGAGCCAACAAGGTGAAATCTGTTGATGTTCCCTTGAGCAAGGCACTTAGCCCTTATTGCTTCAGGATTGCAGTTGATAATGGCTGACCCTGGCCGTGACCTCACTCTCCGAGGCTATCTCGGGGATTTGGTATATGCCAAAAAAAACTATATTCTAATTCACAAATAGGATGAATATAATCACCCACCTAATTATTATTATTGTTCTGTTGTGTGCCTATTTGAGTTCGCTTAGCTTAATAAACCAATAGAAAAGTCCCAAAACTGCAAACTGTTCCCATCTAGCACTCTAGGCAGACTCAACCAAATGATCCAAGTATTTGAAAGTATGTTTCCAAATATTTGAACCCCGGTCTGATTCTTGAAGGTTTGCAAAAGTCTAAAGAGTTAACTTTTTTTTGTTCCAGGAGGAGGGGGTGGCGTGTCAAAGACTTTTTGCTTCACCTTCCACCTGACCAGCTCTGCCTTCATCATCATGTCTCTGGAGACGGTAGCTGTGATCGCCCTCCATCGGCTCCGTATGGTCCTGGGCCAGCAGCCCAACCGCATGGCCTCGCTCCCCTGTACTCTGGCTCTCACCGCCCTCCTCTGGACCTCTAGCTTTACTATGGCTGCACTGCTCACCCTGCGAGCCTACCCCATGAAGGAGGGACCCTGCCTGCCTCACTTCGGCCTAACGGGTGGGCCTGCAAGGGTGGTTCTATATGTCTACCTGGCAGACTTTGCATTCTGCGTGGCGGTGGTGTCTGTCTGCTACCTGATGATCGCTCAGACGCTGAGGAAGAATGCACAGGTGAGAGAGAGAGGGAGGGATGGATGAATTGGATCGATAGATGGATGAATAACATGTGATTTTCGTGTCAGGTAAATCACATTAGCGACCCACCCCTTGCGGGATTATTTGATACGTTTTTAAGAAACTTTAGTCACACTTAATTACTTATAACTATAAGGCTATAAGCATGTATAAAGCAAAATAATGTTATGACTTATATCATGTTATGTCTCTCTATGCTAAGTGGTTGTTCCCATCCTGTCCCCAGGTGAGGAAGTGCCGCGTCATCACTGTAGACGCCACACGCCCGCCGCTACCACAACCCCCTCCCCCGCTCATGGCGGCCGGCTTAGAGAGCATGCAGTGTGCCGTCCAGGTTCCTTCACTCTACCGCAACCAGACCTACAACAAGCTCCAACACATTCAGACTCACTCCTACACTAACAGACCCACCAGCCAGGGTCTGGTACCCGGGGCTGCCCAGGGAGCTACCTGCTGCCAGCTCGTCTCTACCGTCAACCTGGCCACAGTTAAAGACTCCAAGGCTGTAGTAACCTGTGTGGTGATTGTATTCTCCGTCCTTCTCTGTTGTCTCCCCATGGGCGTCTCCTTAGCCCAGGACGTCCTCTCTCCAGAGAGCAGCTTCGCTCACTACCAGTTTGAACTGTGCGGTTTCGCGCTTATCTTCCTCAAGTCGTGCATCAACCCATTCGTGTACTCTCGCAACAGCGCCGGGCTTCGCCGGCGCGTCCTCTGCTGCCTCCAATGGGTGGCGCTGGTGTTCCTTTGCTGCAAGCACAAGACACGGCTCCATGCCATGGGTAAAGGTAGTCTCGAGGTCAACCGTAACAAGTCCTCGCACCACGAGACCAACTCTGCCTATGTCCTCTCACCCAAGCCACAAAGGAGACTGGTGGATCAAGCCTGTGGACCCAGTCACTCCCGGGACTGTGCCCCCAGTCCGAGAGCTACGGGCGGGCATGGTGGGCGTAAGCCCAGGCCCCCTAGCACCTCCACCCCCATCAACACCCGTATCGAGCCCTACTACAGTATCTACAACAGCAGCCCCTCTGCAGGACCCGGCTCCCCTACCAACAGTCTGCAGCCTGCTGCCAACTCCTCCTCCTCCCAGGCCTTTGGGTTCAACAAGTCCTACGTTGCCATGCACTATCACATCCACCAGGAGGTGCTGCAGGACGTTGAGAGCACCTCAGCCCATAAGATACCCATACCTTCAGTCTGACTAACCACCATGATTGATTGGATCCCTTCAGTCTAAACTGACGAATAACCTTGGCTTAGACCTGAAGACTTGTGTTGGCTCGCCAATCTAATGCCAATAGGCTTTAGTTCAGTGGCTAACATAGTTTTGTGGTTCTGCCGGACTTTGAGAGCACCTCGGTGCATCAGATCTCCATACCTTCAGTTTAACTTACCACAATGATTTATACATGAATTGATTTGTTTATTGATCAGATACTGTACTTCGAGTGTAACCCTGCCACCATGCTGAAATTGGAGAGGGATTGGGCATATAGATCAGGGATGCTAAAAGTTACTATAATATTATATGACTATTACCACAAGACACCAGAGAGTAAACAGTACTAATTGTGTGAATATCATGTGGTATTGAACTGTTAGAGGTAAAGAATAACCCCCATTGACTTTAGAATATTAAATGGATGATCTCTTAGTCCAGAGGGAGAGAAACAGCACTGATCCCATATTGTTATTGATGTTACTGAAATAAGTGGAATCACTTTTTACACTGACATGACATTTTTCATATTGTACAATTTAGATGTTCTTTCTCATCATAATAATACTGTATTTGTGAGTTCTATGATATCAGTAAATGTTTTGCAAGTGCAATGTGTCCAGTGCGCTCCTGGCAAAGAAAATATCTAAATTGAAGATCTATTGTAGATCCACAAAGGTAAAGACCTCTTATGGAGTAAGAGACCTCTGGTGGTCAACTAATCAACCTGCAACTCACTGTCCAAGCTTTTGTCATGTCACACAGTGATGTCCAGTAAATCAAATCAAATCAAATGTATTTATATAGCCCTTCGTACATCAGCTGATATCTCAAAGTGCTGTACAGAAACCCAGCCTAAAACCCCAAACAGCAAGCAATGCAGGTGTAGAAGCACGGTGGCTAGGAAAAACTCCCTAGAAAGGCCAATACCTAGGAAGAAACCTAGAGAGGAACCAGGCTATGTGGGGTGGCCAGTCCTCTTCTGGCTGTGCCGGGTGGAGATTATAACAGAACATGGCCAAGATGTTCAAATGTTCATAAATGACCAGCATGGTCGAATAATAATAAGGCAGAACAGTTGAAACTGGAGCAGCAGCACAGTCAGGTGGAAGTTGAAACTGGAGCAGCAGCATGGCCAGGTGGACTGGGGACAGCAAGGAGTCATCATGTCAGGTAGTCCTGGGGCATGGTCCAGTACAGACGTTTCACCATGTTGTTGAGCTAACTCACCTGATTCACCTAGTCAACAAGTTCAATCAGGTGAGCTAGCTGTGGAATAGTTCAAATACATGGAATGTACAGGGTTACTGAGAAGTTTGAGAACCCCTGATCTATTGTATCACATTATCTACCAGTGATCAGACAGAAGTCACTTTTTGTTCAGAGAAGAGCATCAGTTGGCCTTTTACTAAATGTGTCATGTTTGAGAGCTGAGGACCAATCAGGTTATCACATTGTGGCTGGCTATCCAAGACCATGGGATATGACTAGAATTAATTTCAACCTAACTTTGTTCAGACAGTTGTATTTATTTTTTCAGTGTATTCCTCATTTAAACCACAGAACACACCAGATTTAGAAATACACAGAAATGACATCTGATTTAGTGCATAACCAATGTTAATCATCAGCGCTCGTCAATAACATCCGGGGATTGAAGTCACAGCACATCAGTTTATAAGATACTCTCAATCACCCTGTAACGTAACAACAACCAGGGTTGGGGTCAATTTCAGAAGTAAACTGAAATTCAAATCCTAATTTTCCTTACTGCTTTCGAATGACGAAATAGAAATGTCAGTTTCCTGAATTGACAAATGGATTTGACCCCAACCCTGACACCAAAGCCCCAGTCTTACTATGCCCAGATATTGTTTGTCCAAATATTTTAAAATTCAAACGGACTTTGTCGGAAGATACTGTATCTACAAACAAAAAAATGTGTATAAATTGTCAAGGACAAGCATGTAATCAAACTGAAATTAAACCCAAATAAATACAGTTAAAATGCTGCCGATAAAACCAACTACGTATAAAAACATGAGCAGAGAAAATGATTTTATGTAGAGGTGCTGACTACCGGCGAATAAACTATCAGCTCTATAAATAAAGAGTCGCACACTATATAAACTCCCTGTCATTTATTGGGTAAATCACCATGTTTCGGCATCACTGTGCCTTCAGGGTAATGTCATGAATGCTTAAACCAGATTATGTAGACAAACAGTGGAATTAGTGCAACCAATGACAATAGTGAAGGGTGTGTCATAATTAAGTTAATTAGAATGAATTGAGTGAAACTGAGAAATTGAGTAAAATTATAGCATATTGAATATTGTTATCATATGGAAACATAACTATTGTATATATTAGCACCAACATACATTGTTCAATTTCACATATATATTTGTTTCCTATTTCATAAAAAAAATGTGTTAATGTCATCTTTGGTTCAACCATAATGCATAATCAACAGGGGGAACTTATTGGGTGTACGCTGATAATCTGTAGAAAGAATATATCCATTCATAAGACTTGTTCATAAAATGGGCCTGAGATCAAAGTCAATATTCAGACCATTAGGGGTCAATGTTTTTAGAGAGGATATCCAGTAGGCCTCCCTTTGTAGTAGTAGAATCTCAATGTTACCTCCTCTCCTTGGTAGAGCAACATGCTCAATGCCTGTCTATTTGAGAGGAGAGAGGTTGATTAGCTGCTACTGGATAGTCAATGTTATTTAACAGTTTCACTCAATTATTAAGTTCATTAGAATGAATTATGACACACTCCTCACTAATGTCATTGGTTGCGCTAATTGCACTGTTGTCTATATAACCTGGTTTTAGCAATCATGACATTACCCTGAAGAGAACACAGTGATGCCGAAATGTTGGTGATTTACCCAATAACTTACTGGGAGTTTATATATAGAGTGTTCAACTACAACATGGAAGCTGGTTATCCTGATGATGCTGTTTGAATGATTGGTTGTTCTGTCCAGGCATCTTGGCCAGAGAACACTAGAACTAACCTGCCCTAAGAGGAAGATCTGAAGTCCAGTCCATAGAGCCTTGTGACATGAACAGGGTCCCATTTCCAACTCAAATCAAATGTAAGGTTTATCATAAGGTTTTTGATGCAACATGGAGTTGGTTCAGTACATAGGAGGTTTAAGCCAGGGTGGAAGAGGGGTGCTGTGGCCCTGGGTTCCAAGGGCCGTTCCAGGAT
Organism: Oncorhynchus kisutch; assembly: GCF_002021735.2. Taxonomy (NCBI): domain Eukaryota; kingdom Metazoa; phylum Chordata; class Actinopteri; order Salmoniformes; family Salmonidae; genus Oncorhynchus; species Oncorhynchus kisutch. The sequence continues at coordinate 730,044 of NC_034184.2, forward strand.
CAACACGCTCCTCTCCAAGTCCATGTCAGTCTGGACCTCCTGAGTAGTGCCATGGGCCTTGGTTCATCCAGTCTTCCATTTCAGGACATCTTTGCCTAAATCCCTGTCCTTTATTTTCTAGAACAAAAAACACGTTTTACTAGATGTGCACATCATTTTCTCAATTTAAATGTAGTAAAACGTCTTCATTTTTACTTCTGCTCATCCCTCCTTTTCGCCGTCTCTTCAGCCTCCTCTGTCTGTGCTGTTAGCTGGAGATGGATAGAAGTCCTTTCTCATCAGCTGTGTCCAGGATCTGGCATATAACTGGAGACTCAACCTGATGGGAGAAAAAATAAGCTGATCATGTTTATTTGCCATGTGTAGTGAATACACTGGAAACCTGACACGCCCAACCGCTTGCGGTAAAAACAGCAAGAATGGGTTGAACCATAACATGGTGCGACAGTGATGCGTGTGTGTGTGCATTCTTACCCCAAGGACGTACTGGCAGGTCTGAGGCTCCAGCATGTAGACAGTGACGGCATGGGGAGACTCAGACTCCTTACACCTGAGACACAGGACGGGCTTCCATCAGAGACCGGCTGTGTATTCAGTGACATGAAACGTTCTGAACGAGAATGCCAAGTGTGTAAAGCTGTCATCTAGGCAGAGGGAATCTCAAAGTCATTTGGATTTGTTTCAACACTGTTTTGGTTACTACATGATTCCATGTGTGTTATTTCATAGTGTTGATGTCTTCACTATTATTCTACAATGTACAAAATAGTAAAAAATAAAGAAAAACCCTTGAATGAGTAGGTGTGCCCAAACTGGTACTGTATATTATATGAAGAGACCCTACTAGACCACACCAATGATGACTCACAATATACAGTACCAGTCAAAAGTTTGGACACCTACTAATTCAAGTGTTTGAATTTTTTCTACATTTTAGAATAATAGTGTAGACATCAAAACTATGGAAACACATATGGAATCATGTAAACTCAGCAAAAAAAGAAACGTCCCTTTCTTTCAAAAATAATTTGTAAAAATCCAAATAACTTCACAGATCTTCATTGTAAAGGGTTTAAACACTGTTTGCCATGCTATGAACAAATAATGAACATGCACCTGTTGGAACAGTCGTTAAGACACTAACAGCTTACAGACGGTAGGCAATTAAGGTCACAGTTATGAAAACAGGACACTAAAGAGGCCTTTCTATGGACTCTAATAAATTGCAATGTCCGTACTGTGAGACGCCTAAGACAGCGCTACAGGGAGACAGGATGGACAATTGATCGTCCTCGCAGTGGCAGACCACGTGTAACAACACCTGCACAGGATTGGTATATCCGAACATCACACCAGCGGGACAGGTACAGGATGGCAACAACAACTGCCAGAGTTGCAGCAGAAACGCACATTCAGTGCTCAGACTGTCGGCAATGGGCTTATAGGCCTGTTGTCTGATGAGGACCTGCCTTACATCACCGTTTCGGGTAGCCTTCCACAATAAGTTGGGTGAATTTTGGCCCATTCCTCCTGACAGAGCTGGTGTGACTGAGTCAGGTTTGTAGGCCTCCTTGCTCACACTTTTATAGTTCTGCCCACAAATCTTCTATAGGTTGAGGTGCTTCACGGTTGGGATGGTGTTCTTCGGCTTGCAAGCATCCCCCTTTTTCCTCCAGACATAAATAACAATGGTCATTATGGCCAAACAGTTATATTTTTGTATCATCAGACCAGAGGACAAAAAGTACGATCTTTGTGCCCACGTGCAGCTGCAAACCGTATTCTGGCTTTTTTATGACGGTTTTGGAGCAGTGCCTTCTTCCTTGCTGAGCGGCCTTTCAGGTTATGCTGATATAGGCCTCGTTTTACTGTGGATATAGATACTTTGTACCTGTTTCCTCCAGCATCTTCACAAGGTCCTTTGCTGTTGTTCTGGGATTGATTTGCATTTTTCGCACCAAAGTACGTTCATCTTTAGGAGACAGAACGCGTCTCCTTCCTGAGCGGTATGACGGCTGTGTGGTCCCATGGTGTTTATACTTGCGCACTATTGTTTGTACAGATGAATGTGGTACCTTCAGGCGTTTGGAAATTGCTCCCAAGGATGAACCAGACTTTTTTTTTACATTTTCCCATGATGTCAAGCAAAGAGGCACTGAGTTTGAAGGTAGGCCTTGAAATACATCCACAGGTACACCTCCAATTGACTCAAATTATGTCAATCAACCTATCAGAAGCTTCTAAAGTAATTTTCCAAGCTGTTTAAAGGCACAGTCAACTTAGTGTATGTAAACTTCTGACCCACTGGTATTGTGATACAGTGAATTATAAGTTAAATAATCTGTCTATAAACAATTGTTGGAAAAATTACTTGTGTCCTGCACAAAGTAGATGTCCTAACCGACTTGCCAAAACTATAGTTTGTTAACAAGAAATGTGTGGAGTGGTTGAAAAACGAGTTTTAATGACTCCAACCTAAGTGTATGTAAACTTCCGACTTCAACTGTATATAAGAATATTAAGAGACCCTACTTGAGCTTGACGATGACCTGTCTGGGTTTCCCCGTCAGGTCACACACGTCCCCATGGCCGTAGAAGAGAGACACCAGTCTGGAGAGGAAGTACAACAACCATGAAGTCCTTATCCTGACTATCAATCAATGTGTTGTCATTAGAAAATCAGGTTTCCTGGACCCTGAAGAATCCTATTCCTGGACTAAAACGCCCTTTCAATTGATATTCTCCATTGAGTTTATCTTTGTCCATGACACCTAATGCTCCAATATTCATTAACATTGTGCTGATCAATGAAATCTTTTTAAAAAATAAAGGTATTGTATAGCTGACGGACGTACTTTACTTTCTGGACCCCGTCGTCTTTGAACTGGTAGGATCGGGCCACGTTCTTCTGAGCCCACTGCAGATGTTCCTCAGCGTTCCAACTGCCCACTACCACAATGTTCTTCCCTTGCTCCTTATCCTGGGAGAGAATCAATTCATCATCCTATATTAGATACTTTAACATAGCACAACATACATGAGCACCCAGCCAGCCAAAACTGTAACATATTTCAGTCTACAGGAAATATTGTGCTTCAGCATTTCAACGTTACTGGGCTACTAAGTAAATAACTCTTACCTCATGGTACTGATGTACATGCTTCCCATAGCAGAACTCATACTTCCACCATCCCACTCCCTGCAACACACGTTCTAGACATCAGACAGAGGCTACAGTATGAAGAGTTGTGGGAGTTGAATTTACCACAATCAAGATGTAGAAACATCTCAAGGATGATCAATGGAAACAGGATGCAGCTGAGCTCAATTGAGTCCTATAGCAAAGGGCTGAATACTTATGTAAATAAGGTATGCGTTTGTTTTATAAATGTTCTAACATTTCTTAAACAGTTTTCGCTTTGTCATTATGGGGTATTGTGTGTAGATTGCTGAGGGTTTTTATTATATTTAATCCATTTTTGAATAAGGCTGTAACGTAACAAAATGTGGAAAAAGTCAAGGGGTCTAAATACTTTGAAGGCACTGCATATTACATTGAATTAACAACAGCAGCCAATGAGCAGTAGCCAATATGTGGCTGTAGACAATGAGCAGGTGTCCCTTTCAACAGCCAGCCTATCAGCAGGCCTCATACTAACCCCATGGAGACAGTAGGAGCCACTCAGGAACTCTTTGATCAGCTGCTCGTCTGTCAGACGGGAAATGTGGGTGGTTCCCACAGTAACCTGGGTCTGCCCGCCCACCACCAGGGGCTTATGGGTAGAGGAGAAGGCCTCCTCTCTCATGGGGGACGTACTCTCCTCCTGGAGGACAAGAGAGGGGAGGAGGTGTTTAGTTAGAAGACATTAAACAGACAGCTTCTAAACCTGGGTTGTGTTCAGTACAGACAAAACAGTTTTCAAATAGTGGGAATAGCTACCTACCCGAACTTGTCCAACAGGAATATACATTTTCGTTCTTCTGATCATGACCCTGTATTGCCCCATCAGTGGTGTAAAGTATTTAAGTAAACATATTTTAATGTACTACTTAAGTAGTTTTTTGGGGTATCACTTATCAAGACAACATCCCTGGTCATCCGTACTGCCTATGATCTGACAACTCACTAAACACAAATGCTTTGTTTCTGAGTGTTGGAGTGTGCCCCTGGCTATCTGTATGGGGTTTTACATGACAAACTGTGCCATCTGATATGCTTAATATAAGGAATTTGAAACGATTTATACTTTTTAGTTTTGATTCTCAAGTATATTTCAAAACAAACACTTTTACACTTTTACTCAAGTAGTATTTTACTGGGTGTCTTTTACTTTTATTTGAGTAATTTCTATTAACGCATCTTTACTTTTACTCACGTATGACAATTGGGTAATTTTTTCACCACTGTGCCCCACTACCATCACCTCTTATCGTCAACATTCCCTTCCCCCCCCTCCTCCTTTCTCACTCTCCCCTTCTCTTCCCCTAGTCTCTCTCCTTCCCTCCTCTTCCTTTCTCACTCTCCCCTCTCTCTTTCTCCTCCCCTAGTCTCTCTCCTTCCCCCCTCTTCCTTTCTCACTCTCCCCTCTCTCTTTCTCCTCCCCTAGTCTCTCTCCTTCCCCCCTCCTCCTTTCTCACTCCCCCTCTCTCTTTCTCCTCCCCTAGTCTCTCTCCTTCCCCCTCCTCCTTTCTCACTCCCCCTCTCTCTTTCTCCTCCCCTAGTCGCTCTCCTTCCCCCCTCCTCCTTTCTCACTCCCCCTCTCTCTTTCTCCTCCCCTAGTCGCTCTCCTTCCCCCCTCCTCCTCCCCTAGTCTCTCTCCTTCCCTCCTCTTCCTTTCTCACTCTCCCCTCTCTCTTTCTCCTCCCCTAGTCTCTCTCCTTCCCCCCTCTTCCTTTCTCACTCTCCCCTCTCTCTTTCTCCTCCCCTAGTCTCTCTCCTTCCCTCCTCTTCCTTTCTCACTCTCCCCTCTCTCTTTCTCCTCCCCTAGTCTCTCTCCTTCCCCCCTCTTCCTTTCTCACTCTCCCCCTCTCTCTTTCTCCTCCCCTAGTCTCTCTCCTTCCCCCCTCTTCCTTTCTCACTCTCCCCTCCCCTAGTCTCTCTCCTTCCCACCTCTCTTTCTCCTCCCCTAGTCTCTCTCCTTCCCCCCTCTTCCTTTCTCACTCTCCCCTCTCTCTTCCTCCTCCCCTAGTCTCTCTCCTCCCCCCCTCCTCCTTTCTCACTCTCCCCTCTCTCTTTCTCCTCCCCTAGTCTCTCTCCTTCCCCCCTCTTCCTTTCTCACTCTCCCCTCTCTCTTTCTCCTCCCCTAGTCTCTCTCCTTCCCTCCTCCCTCTTTCTCACTCTCCACCCTCTCTTTCTCCTCCCCTAGTCTCTCTCCTTCCCCCCTCCTCCTCCTTTCTCCTCCCCTAGTCTCTCTCCTTCCCTCCTCCTCCTTTCTCACTCTCCCTTTCTCCTCCCCTAGTCGCTCTCCTTCCCCCCTCCTCCTCCTTTCTCCTCCCCTAGTCTCTCTCCTTCCCTCCTCCTCCTTTCTCACTCTCCACCCTCTCTTTCTCCACCCCTAGTCTCTCTCCTTCCCCCCTCCTCCTTTCTCACTCTCCCCTCTCTCTTTCTCCTCCCCTAGTCTCTCTCCTTCCCCCCTCCTCCTTTCTCACTCCCCCTCTCTCTTTCTCCTCCCCTAGTCGCTCTCCTTCCCCCCTCCTCCTCCTTTCTCCTCCCCTAGTCTCTCTCCTTCCCTCCTCTTCCTTTCTCACTCTCCCCTCTCTCTTTCTCCTCCCCTAGTCTCTCTCCTTCCCCCCTCTTCCTTTCTCACTCTCCCCTCTCTCTTTCTCCTCCCCTAGTCTCTCTCCTTCCCTCCTCTTCCTTTCTCACTCTCCCCTCTCTTTCTCCTTCCCCCCCTCTTCCTTTCTCACTCTCCCCTCTCTCTTTCTCCTCCCCTAGTCTCTCTCCTTCCCCCCTCTTCCTTTCTCACTCTCCCCTCTCTCTTTCTCCTCCCCTAGTCTCTCTCCTTCCCCCCTCTCTTTCTCCTCCCCTAGTCTCTCTCCTTCCCCCCTCTTCCTTTCTCACTCTCCCCTCTTTCTCCTCCCCTAGTCTCTCTCCTTCCCCCCTCTCTTTCTCCTCCCCTAGTCTCTCTCCTTCCCCCCTCTTCCTTTCTCACTCTCCCCTCTCTCTTTCTCCTCCCCTAGTCTCTCTCCTTCCCCCCTCCTCCTTTCTCACTCTCCCCTCTCTCTTTCTCCTCCCCTAGTCTCTCTCCTTCCCTCCTCCTCCTTTCTCACTCTCCACCCTCTCTTTCTCCTCCCCTAGTCTCTCTCCTTCCCCCCTCCTCCTCCTTTCTCCTCCCCTAGTCTCTCTCCTTCCCTCCTCCTCCTTTCTCCTCCCCTAGTCGCTCTCCTTCCCCCCTCCTCCTCCTTTCTCCTTCCCTCTCCTCCTTTCTCACTCTCCACCCTCTCTTTCTCCACCCCTAGTCTCTCTCCTTCCCCCCTCCTCCTTTCTCACTCTCCCCTCTCTCTTTCTCCTCCCCTAGTCTCTCTCCTTCCCCCCTCCTTTCTCACTCTCCCCTCTCTCCTCCCCTAGTCTCTCTCCTTCCCTCCTCTTCCTTTCTCACTCTCCCCTCTCTCTTTCTCCTCCCCTAGTCTCTCTCCTTCCCCCCTCTTCCTTTCTCACTCTCCCCTCTCTCTTTCTCCTCCCCTAGTCTCTCTCCTTCCCTCCTCTTCCTTTCTCACTCTCCCCTCTCTTTCTCCTCCCCTAGTCTCTCTCCTTCCCCCCCTCTTCCTTTCTCACTCTCCCCTCTCTCTTTCTCCTCCCCTAGTCTCTCTCCTTCCCCCCTCTTCCTTTCTCACTCTCCCCTCTCTCTTTCTCCTCCCCTAGTCTCTCTCCTTCCCCCTCTCTTTCTCCTCCCCCTAGTCTCTCTCCTCCCCCTCTTCCTTTCTCACTCTCCCCTCTCTCTTTCTCCTCCCCTAGTCTCTCTCCTCCCCCCTCTCTTTCTCCTCCCCTAGGCTCTCTCCTTCCCCCCTCTTCCTTTCTCACTCTCCCCTCTCTCTTTCTCCTCCCCTAGTCTCTTCTCCTTCCCCCTCTTCCTTTCTCACTCTCCCTCTTCTCCTCCCCCTAGTCTCTCTCCTTCCTCCTCTCCTTTCTCACTCTCCACCCTCTCTTTCTCCTCCCCTAGTCTCTCTCCTTCCCCCCTCCTCCTCCTTTCTCCTCCCCTAGTCTCTCTCCTTCCCTCCTCCTCCTTTCTCACCTCTCCCTTTCTCCTCCCTAGTCGCTCTCCTTCCCCCTCCTCCTCCTTTCTCCTTCCCTCCTCCTCCTTTCTCACTCTCCACCCTCTCTTTCTCCACCCCTATTCTCCTCTCCTTCCCCCCTCCTCCTTTCTCACTCTCCCTCTCTCTTTCTCCTCCCCTAGTCTCTCTCCTTCCCCCCCTCCTTTCTCACTCTCCCCTCTCTCTTCTCCTCCCCTAGTCGCTCTCCTTCCCCCCTCCTCCTCCTTTCTCCTCCCCTAGTCTCTCTCCTTCCCTCCTCCTCCTTTCTCACTCTCCCCTCTCTCTTTCTCCTCCCCTAGTCTCTCTCCTTCCCCCCTCTTCCTTTCTCACTCTCCCCTCTCTCTTTCTCCTCCCCTAGTCTCTCTCCTTCCCTCCTCTTCCTTTCTCACTCTCCCCCTCTCTCTTTCTCCTCCCCTAGTCTCTCTCCTTCCCCCCTCTTCCTTTCTCACTCTCCCCTCTCTCTTTCTCCTCCCCTAGTCTCTCTCCTTCCCCCCTCTTCCTTTCTCACTCTCCCCTCTCTCTTTCTCCTCCCCTAGTCTCTCTCCTTCCCCCCTCTTCCTTTCTCACTCTCCCCTCTCTCTTTCTCCTCCCCTAGTCTCTCTCCTTCCCTCCTCCTCCTTTCTCACTCTCCACCCTCTCTTTCTCCTCCCCTAGTCTCTCTCCTTCCCCCCTCCTCCTCCTTTCTCCTCCCCTAGTCTCTCTCCTTCCCTCCTCCTCCTTTCTCACTCTCCCTTTCTCCTCCCCTAGTCGCTCTCCTTCCCCCCTCCTCCTCCTTTCTCCTCCCCTAGTCTCTCTCCTTCCCTCCTCCTCCTTTCTCACTCTCCACCCTCTCTTTCTCCTCCCCTAGTCTCTCTCCTTCCCCCCTCCTCCTTTCTCACTCTCCCCTCTCTCTTTCTCCTCCCCTAGTCTCTCTCCTTCCCCCCTCCTCCTTTCTCACTCTCCCCTCTCTCTTTCTCCTCCCCTAGTCTCTCTCCTTCCCCCCCTCCTTTCTCACTCTCCCCTCTCTCTTTCTCCTCCCCTAGTCTCTCTCCTTCCCCCCCTCCTTTCTCACTCTCCCCTCTCTCTTTCTCCTCCCCTAGTCTCTCTCCTTCCCCCCCTCCTTTCTCACTTCTCTTTCCGGGGCAGCGGCAGTGAAGGGAGGTTTCAGCAGCTCCTCCTGCTCCCGGTCCATCTGAGAGAGACTATGAGGCCGCAGGGGAGAACCAGACATGGCCTGGCAGAAGATGGCATTCACTGGGGACGACTTGAACCTAACAGACCACGGGATAAAGATATATAATTTCAAACAAGGTAGTCCCCTTTACTTATAGTTGAGAAATACATCATGAGGGGAACTGGTTGGGTTTGGCATGCAGTTTACAGTAGACCTGCTGGTACCTGTAATTTAATTTAACCCTTACTTTACCAGGTAAGTTGACTGAGAACACATTCTAATTGACAGCAACAACCTGGGGAATAGTTACGTAGGAGAGGGGGGATGAATGAGCCAATTGTAAACTGGGGATGATTAGGTGGCCATGATGGTATGAGGGCCAGACTGGGAATTTAGCCAGGACACCAGGGTTAACACCTCTACTCTTACGATAAGTGCCACTGGATCTTTAGTGACCACAGAGAGTCAGGACACCCGTTTAATGTCCCATCCAAAAGATGGCACCCTACACAAGGCAATGTCCCCAATCACTGCCCTGGGGCATTGGGATTTTTCTTTAGACAAGAGAAAAGAGTGCTTCCGACTGGCCCTCCAACACCACTTCCAGCAGCATCCAGGGACTGACCATGCTTAGCTTCAGTGGCAAGCCAGCAGTGGGGTGAAGGGTGGTATGCGGTTGTATTTTGGTTGTGTACCTCATTCTCTCTCTACCCACCTGTATTTGGGGTGTGCACAGATCAGAGGGGTCAGCACCACTACTTCGTACTCGCAGGTAGTGACCTCAGCGATAGAGAGGATCTCGTGCTTGGCTTCAGGGTGGCAGACATACAGCACATTGGTGGAGCGAGGCGTGTTCTGTTTCAGGACACACGCCGTCCCGTGGGCCATCAACACCGGGTAGTATGGAGTCAGCTGGCCCTCCACGTTCTTAGTGGGAACCTAGAAACATTTATATTTTCATCGCTTAGCAGAGACAATCGGCACATTCAACTTAGGTAGATAAACTAATCACAGCAAGTAAAACCTTCAAAATAGCGACCCATAATTAGAGAGAGAAATAAAACGAGAAAAGACAAAGTTCAAAGAAGTCTTACGAAGTGTTTTTTTAAATGTATTTATGTGTATGAGTCAAAATGTTGAACAACCAACCTCTTTCTCAGCTTCTGGCGTGGGATCCATCTCCTCAACTTTCTCTATCTCTGCAATTTCTGTTCCTGAAGTGGCTGAAGACTCTGTCGTCTTGGTCATGCTTCCCAAGACGTACTCCTGAACTTTGATCTGCCAGATCAACACGAAAATCATTTGCAACATACTTGATGGTAGACATTATAATGATGCCAATTTTGAAGTAACATAATTTCCCACTGACCTGTCCCGTCTCCTTCTCCTCATGGTATTGTCTCACATGTTTCCCATGACACACCTCATACGTCCAGTATGACTCAATCTATTAATTAACACCACAACAAATGCCAGAAGAGACAGTGGTTAGCCTATCCATAGAAGGTGACAGCACAGTACATGACATACACTACCATTCAAAAGTTTGGGGTCACTTAGAAATGTCCTTGTTTTTTACTGAAAAGCCATTTTTTTCATTAAAATAACATCAAATTGATCAGAAATACTGTGTAGACATTGTTAATGTTGTAAATGACTATTGTAGCTGGAAACGGCAGATTGTTAATGGATTATCTACAGGAGTGATGGTTGCTGATAATGGGCCTCTGTACGCCTATGTAGATATTCCATAAAATAAATCTGCCGTTTCCAGCTACAATAGTCATTAACAATCTCTACGCTGTATTTCTTATCAATTTGATGTTATTTTAATGGACCAAAAATATTGTTTTTCTTTCAAAAACCAGGACATTTCTAAGTGACCCCAAACTTTGAAAGGTAGTGTTTATTTGTATGTTTTATAGATCCCCATTACCCCAGACTCTTCCTGGGGTCCAGCTAAATTAAGGTGATTTATTAAACTTTAAAACATTACAATACATTCACAGATTTCACAACACACTGTGTCCCCTCAGGCCCCTATTCCACCCCTACCACATATCTACAACACACTGTGTCCCCTCAGGCCCCTACACCACCACATTACTAAATCCACGTGTATGTTATTGTATGTGTGGGCGTGTTAATACTTGTGTTGCTTCACAGTCCCCACTGTAAATCAAATTTGACTGCTTGCATCGGTTACTTGATGTGGAATAGAGTTCCATGTAGTCAGGGCTCTATGTAGTACTATGTGCCTTCCATAGGCTTGGGGACTGTGAAGAGACCTCTTGTGGCATGACTTGTGGGGTATGCATGGGTGTCCGAGCTGTGTGCCAGTAGTTTAGACAGTGTACATCTATAGCATGTGATCCCTAGGGGGGGGCCCATGACATTAGTGTTGCAGTGGTACTCAATATAGCCTATATTTAGACAGAAGTAGAAGTGAAACAGTTCAGTTCTCACTCTGTAGGAGCAGCTGCTCTCTTTGAACAGTGGGTCCAGCAGATCACCTGGAGTGGGACCAGCGTACACCTTGTCATCATCCTGAGAGAGAGGGGTGAGGAGAGAGACAGGCAGAAAGACAAACAGGCACAGAGGGAGACAGGAGGATAAGTGAGAAGCAATATTGTTGTAAAGAGTGAAAGTGAAAATGATTACTCAAACTCACACCATCTCCATTTGACAAGGAAGGCAGGAGACATTTGTATTTCTCCTTCTCTGTTGTTGTCATGATGACAAAGTCATCTTCTTTGTAGAAGGCACCTGACGTTGGCTATGGAAGGACAGATTTAGGGTCAGATGTTGTGTAAGTGCTCTACTTTGCAGCAGTCATAACAGGCAAACTATGCATAGTCAGTTTCTGCGTTGGCAGTCATATGACAACAGCCATAACAAGGAATACCAGCTAGCTAGGCTTAACATACTTTATCACCATTTAAAACTAGCTAGCTAACGTTCACTTTTCAATGAAATCATAAATAACCAGCCATGATTTAACGTTAACTATGACAAAAAACTATATTTATTCTCTATCACACAACCACACAACACTCACCAGGGTGAATTCGGCCCCGGGCCAGTTAATTTTGAATGGGATTTCATCAGTAAACGAAGGAGATCCACCTCTGTTAGCCGACACACCACAATACACCTCCAACAAACCCCCAAACAACACGAACAACAGCCGAGTCCCGTCCATTACCTCTGCAAGGCTCGATCGCTAACTACCTTCTACGGTGCCTGCCAAGGCATGAGATAGCTAACCTGAGTTAAAACCGGGTTAGCTTTGGAGTTAATCGTAAAATTATGAATCCATCTGGCTGTCTCTCTTTCATTTGTCAACACAGCGAACCGGAAGTATCCAGTCGTTTGCCACGTCTATTTCCGGTACAGCCGGTTTAGCCAGCTTTGGGACACACAACATCGGCAGTCTGTATTGGTTGGACTCCCTGAATTGTTCTTGTGGGTGGCGACGGAAAACAACTCTACCACAATATACCCGGCTTCACCAAAAAATACGTTTCCTGTCAACAAAAGCATATGTATAATCTTTAGGAACTCTACTTACCAGAAACCAACCTTACTAAAGCACAAACTGTTCGGGTCATTCTGTGCTACCTACTCACAGGGATCCTAAATCCTCACCCTTTGCCCAATGCCCACCCTCCCCTACTTTCCTCGGGGTCTCAGGTGGTAGTTGTAATACTGTTGCACCCTGTATATAGCCTCGGTATTGTTATTTTAGTTTTTATTTAAAAAATACTTTATTTTATTTCGTAAATATCTTCTTAACTCTATTTTGTGAACTGCATTGTTGACCCTTTTTTGATACCATTTGAAAGGAAACACTTTGAAGTTTGAGGAAATGTTAATTTAATGTAGGAGAATATAACACATTAGACCTGGTAAAAGATAATACAAAGAACAAACCAAGCGCTTTCTTGTATTTTTTTTGTATTTTTTTTGAAATGCAAGAGAAAGGCCACAATATAATTTAGGAATCTAAGCGCAATTTAGATTTTGGACACTAGATGGCATCAGTGTATGTGCAAAGTTTTGGACTGATTCAATGAACCATTGTATTCCTGTTCAAAATGATGTAGCAAGACTGACTGTGCCTTATTGGTTTATTAATACATTTTCAAGTTCATAACTGTGCACTCTCATCAAACAATAGCATGGTATTCTTAAACTATACTATACTACTGTAAATTGGACAGTGCAGTTAGATTAACAAGAATTTAAGCTTTCAGCCAATAACAGATATGCCTATGTCCTGGGAAAGGTTCTTGTTACTTACAACCTCATGCTAATCACATTAGCCTACTTTTGCTCAACTGTCCCGCGGGGGACCCACCGGTCCAGTACAGGTTTTAAGGGCCTGAGGTTTGTAGTTTTTCAAAGCTTTGCCTACCGAGTACACATTGAGATATGGATGAAGTTGCACTTCCTAGGGCTTCCACTAGCTTGGATCGAGGGCTGAGGTTTTTGCCTGCCATATGAGTTCTGTTATACTCACAGACATCATTCAAACAGTTTTAGAAACTGTTTTCTATCCAAATATCACTTTTGGGCCTGAGTAGCAGGCAGTTTACTCTGGGAACCTTTTTATCCAAGCTACTCAATACTTCCCCCCAGTCCCAAATAAATGTGTATAGGTCCTCAATGATGTCACCATCGCCCTAGATTCTAAGCAATGTTGTGCTGCTATTTTTATTGACTTGGCCTAAGCTTTTGATATGGTAGACCATTAAATTCTTGTGGGCCGGCTAAGGCATATTGGTGTCTCTGAGGGGTCTTTGGCCTGGTTTGCTAACTACCTCTCTCATAGAGTACAGTGTTTAAAGTCTGAAAATCTGCTGTCTCAGCCACTGCCTGTCACCAAGGGAATACCGCAAGGCTCAATCCTAGGCCCCGCAATCTTCTCAATTTCCATCAACAACATAGCTCAGGCAGTAGGAAGCTCTCTCATCCATTTATATGTAGATGATTGGCAATGCAGGGTGTAGCTGGTGCATGGAAGTCAGGCGCAGGAGAGCAGAGATGAGTGAACACAAAGCACTTTACTGAGGCATTTGTAAGAACAGAACGCAACAGCATCACAAAAAAAAAAAATGCCCAAAACAAGTAAGGCAGCACAAAGTATGACAAACCAAGTACAATGTACCGGCTGCCATAAATCATGGGTACACATAAAACCCGGCGCTAACCAGCCGGAAGCGTGCCAACCTCGACAATAAACAATACCCCACACAGACATGGAGCGAACAGAGGGCTAAATACACATAGCAATTATGAGGAAACAAGGTGTGCAGGAAAACAAGACAAAACAAATGGAAAATGAAAGGTGGAGCGGCGATGGCTAGAAGACCGGTGACGTCGACCGCCGAACACCGCCCAAACAAGGAGAGGGACCGACTTCAGCGGAAGTCGTGACAATGATACTGTCTTATATTCAGCTGGCCCCTCCCCAGATTTTGTGTTAAATGCTCTACAACAATGCTTTCTTAGTGTCCAGCAAGCTTTCTCTATCCTTAACCTTGTTCTGAACACCTCTAAAACAAAGTTAATGTGGTTTGGTAAGAAGAATGCCCCTCTCCTCATAGGTGTGATTACTACCTCTGAGGGTTAAGAGCTTCAGGTAGTCACCTCATACAAGTACTTGGGAGTATGGCTTGACAGTACACTGTCCTTCTCTCAGCACATATCAAAGCTGCAGGCTAAAGTTGAATCTAGACTTGGTTTTCTCTATTGTAATCGCTCCTCTTTCACCCCAGCTGCCAAAATAACTCTGATTCAGATGACCATCCTACCCATGCTAGATTACGGAGACATAATTTATAGATCAGCATGTAAGGGTGCTCTCGAGCGGCTAGATGTTCTTTACCATTCGGCCATCAGATTTGCCACCAATGCTTCTTATAGGACACATCACTGCACTCTATACTCCTCTGTAAACTGGTCATCTCTGTATACCTGTCGCAAGACCCACTGGTTGATGCTTACTTATAAGACCCTCTTAGGCCTCACTCCCCTTTATCTGAGATATCTACTGCAGCCCTCATCCTCCACATACAACACCCGTTCTGCCAGTCACATTCTGTTTAAGGTCCCCAAAACGCACACATCTCTGGGTCGCTCGTCTTTTCAGTTCGCTGCAGCTAGCGACTGGAACGAGCTGCAAGAAACACTCAAACTGGACAGTTTTATCTCAATCTCTTCATTCAAAGACTCAATCATGGACACTCTTACTGACAGTTGTTGCTGCTTTGCGTGATGTATTGTTGTCTCTACCTTCTTGCCCTTTGTGCTGTTGTCTGTGCCCAATAATGTTTGTACCATGTTTTGTGCTGCTACCATGTTGTGTTGCAACTATGTTGTTGTCATGTTGTGTTGCTACCATGCTGCCTTGCTATGCTGTTATTATTAGGTCTGTCTTTATGTAGTGTTGTCTCTCTTGTTGTGATTTGTGTTTTGTCCTATATTTATTATTATTTTTATTATTTTTTACTTAAAAAAAAACAAATCCCAGCCCCCGTCCTCGAGGGGTCTTTTGCCTTCGGTCGGCCGTCATTGTAAATAAGAATTTGTTCTTAACTGACTTGCCTAGTTAAATAAAGGTTACATAAAAAAGAATATGTTTTACAACTTTACAGCCACGTCGTAAATTCCTTTTAGAGACTCGTCTCCCTGACCATGCCATTTGGGAGAGAGAGGGTCACAATTGAACAAAATAACTCTCCCACCAAATTCTACTACATCCCAGAATTTGAAAATGAAACAATATTTTTGAGAATTTGTAAACGGTCGGTGGAGAAGCCAGCTACAACCCGGTCTGGTTGGTTTCATGTTTATGACCACATGAAAGACAATATAGCCACATTACCCTAACTCTGTTTTATACAGGTACCTCAATTATGACGCTTGCATCTAATTATTGTATAAACTGAGTGAGTAAAGATGATTTGCAAAATGTAATGTGATGTTAACCTTTAAAATGAGAGAATTGGTCTTCATTGTAAAGTTTAACTAAGTCAGTAGCCACACCCAAGTGAGTGGACATTGGTTGGAAATGATGAACCTACCCCTTTTCTAAATTTTTACAAAAGCCCCCGTGACGCAAAGTCAACTAATTTCCAAATAACGGGGGTACTTGTCTTCCACGTTGAAAAGGTCTAATTTCAACTCTACAGGCCAGGAAATGAGAGAGCTTGTGCCAAACGTGAAATAGTATTAACTCTGAACTATTGATCACCTAAAGAAGAAGTGCATATGAAACTAACATAAACTCAGCATAAAAATAAACGTCCTGTTTTTCAGAGATCATTTGTAAAAATCCAAATAACTTCACAGATCTTCATTGTAAAGGAATTAAACACTGTTTCCCATGCTTGTTCAATTAACCATAAACCGTTAATGAACATGCACCTGTAGAACGGACGTTAAGACACTAACAGCTTACAGACGGTAGGCAATTAAGGTCACAGTTATGAAAACTTAGGACACTAAAGAGGCCTTCCTACTGACTCTGAAAAACACCAAAAGAAAGATGCCCAGGGTCCCTGCTCATCTGCGTGAACGTGCCTTAGGCATGCTGCAAGGAGGCATGAGGACTGCAGAAGTGGCCAGGGCAATAAATTGTCCATACTGTGAGACCCCTAAGACAGTGCTACAGGGAGACAGGACGGACAGCTGATCGTCCTCGCAGTGGCAGACCACGTGTAACAACACCTGCACAGGATCGGTACATCCAAACACCACACCTGCGGGACAGGTACAGGATGGCAACAACAACTGCCCGAGTTACACCAAGAACGCACAATCCCTCCATCAGTGCTCAGACTGTCCACAATAGGCTGAGAGAGGCTGGACTGAGGGCTTATAGGCCTGTTGTAAGGCAGGTCCTCACCAGACATCACCAGCAACAACATCACCTATGGGCACAAACCCACCGTCGCTGGACCAGACAGGACGTCTTCACTGACGAGTCGCGCTTTTCTGTCACCAGGGTGATGGTTGGATTCGCATTTATCGTCGTAGGAATGAGCATTACACCGAGACATGTACTCTGGAGTGGGAACGATTTGGAGGTGAAGTGTCCATCATGGTCTTTGGCGGTGTGTCACAGCGCCATCGAACTGAGCTTGTTGTCATTGCAGGAAATCTCAACGCTGTGTGTTACAGGGAAGACCTCCTCCTCCCTCATCTGGTACCCTTCCTGCAGGCTCATCCTGACATGACTCTCCAGCATGACAATGCCACCAACCATACTGCTCGTTCTGTGCGTGATTTCCTGCAAGACAGGAATGTCAGTGCTCTGCCATGGCCAGTGAAGAGCCCTGATCTCAATCCCATTGAGCAAGTCTGGGACCTGTTGGATCGGAGGGTGAGGGCTAGGGCCATTCCCCCCAGAAATGTCTGGGAACTTGCAGGTGTCTTCGTGGAAGAGTGGGGTAACAACTCACAGCAAGAACTGACAAATCTGTGCACTAAATGAGGAGGACATGCACTGCAGTACTTAATGCAGCTGGTGGCCACACCAGATACCGACTGTTACTTTTGATTTTGACCCCCCCTTTGTTCAGGGACACATTATTCCATTTCTGTTAGTCACATGTCTGTGGAACTTGTTCAGTTTATGTCTCAGTTGTTGAATCTTGTTGTGTTCATACAAATATTGACACGTTAAGTTTGCTGAAAATAAACGCAGTTGACAGTGAGAGGACGTTTCTTTTTTTTCTGAGTTTATATCAGACATATGAGCAAATCTAGTATGAGAACACTGATCGACGAGGAAGCATCTCCAGAGAGAGATGAATCTCTCAGAGCATGTGAACATCTCTACGACGACCCGGAATAATCTACAAAGGACAATGGCGATCTCGACTGGGCAAACCAGAGCCTCACACCACCAGCTCAACTATCGAAGCCAGCTTCACGTAAATACAATGCATTTTCTTTGAATGAGCGATTGTTAGTGGCATATGTATTTATGTGAAAATAGCTTCCCAGGTTCGATAGAGACAGATGTTCCTTAGCCTTCCTTCCAAACCCCCTTCTCTTCTCTCTGAATCTATAGTGTTATAAATAAATTGTTTTTCTTGTTTAGTCCACTAGGGACCGTATTTTACTGTATAATGTTGTTATGTATTGTATATTCTATAATTGTTTACTTAGTAAGTAAATAAATAATTGAGCCAATTGGTGTATGGATGATTTATAGTAAAGGCTGCGTTCGTGCATGTCACGATCGTCGTAATAACATTTAGACCAAAGCGTGGTATGGGTTCCACATGTTTATTGAATGAAACACACAAAAACAATAATTAACGAACGAAACATGAAGTAAATGAAGTGCTCACAGGCAACCACACATGAACAAGATCCCACAAAACACTGTGGGGAAATGGCTGCCTAAATATGATCCCCAATCAGAGACAACAAAAAACAGCTGCCTCTGATTGGGAACCATACCGGGCCAACATAGTAATAAACAACCTAGATTACCCACCCTAGTCACACCCCGACCTAACCAAAATAGAGGATAAAACGGCTCTCTATGGTCAGGGCGTGACAGTGCAGATAGCCAAGAATATTACGACGTTTGGAATGAGAACTGATGAGGTAGTAATTCATTAATAGAAGACTGCACTCGATAAGATATGAACAAATCTTTAGAGTCGATTCGTGAAATAGATTCTATAAACATTTTCCCATGATCCCCCGACTTCCTAGTTAATTAAAGTTTACATGATTACTTTAATCACGTGATAATAATTACATATAGAGAATTGATTTGATAAAATAACAGTCTTCACATTTTATGACAAGCCAGAGATTAGACAATCGCATCTGTTACACTGGTACCGAGACCAGTCTTACTTGTCTTCGTGGCACAGCTGTTACATCAGCATATGTCCCTTTCTGCGCTGCTCTCACCCTGGAAACTTCAGTCAGTCATGGCCACCACCACAATTGAAACACTCCAGTTTTTACACCTAAACTACACACTTTTTGTCCCATGGCCCCCTGCACACTTCTCACGCTTCAAAATGTACCTCCTACATACTGCTGCAACATGACCATACACTTGGCACCTGAAACATCGTAATGGGTTCTGAACAAAAGTTCTCACAGGAAAACTTACACTCACCGGAAAGTTTATTAGGTACACCCATCTAGTTCCGGGTCGGACACCTTTGCCTCCAGAACAAACTGAATTCTTTGGGGCATTCTAGATGCGATGCGATGGCATCACACAGTTGCCGCAGATTGGACGGTGGTACATTCTTGCTGTGAACAGCCTGTTCCATCTCATCCCAATGATACTCTATTGGGTTGAGGTTTGGGGGCTGTGCTGGCCGCTCAAGTAAACTGAACTCACTGTCATGTTCCAGGCAATGTTTTTTCACTCCTCAATTGTTGGTGATCGAGTGCCCACTGCTTCTTCTAGGTTTTAGCTGATAGGAGTGGAACCCGGTGTGGTCGTCTACTGCAATAGCCTCTCCTGTACATGACTCAAAGGAGATGGTACTCGAATTGTATTTCTCAGTCGGGTTGGGTTCGCACCATGCACCGCCTTAGTTCTTCTCTGTTCTTCCATCTCTGTGTGGGACTTCAGTCAACTCAGTATCGAGCCGCCCGGTGCTGCTTTCTTTTTTCTATCGACCTTGCTTATAAACAAAATTGAAAATGTCAATGTCATAGTGATATATGGCACCTGCACACTGTAAAGGAAAGTCATGAAATGTACATACATTTTTCTGAAATAACTTGGTGTGCAGAACACTGTACAAAACAATTGTGCCATCTATAAAAAAAAGTAAACTGAAGGTGGTGGAACCGTCTGTTCAATGTCAGTTTCATTCTTTAACACAGAGAGAGATAGAGAGAGAGATGGAGACAGAGCGAGAGAGCGAGTCAGGCTCCAGCCAGGCAGGTGTGTTTATTAGGATTCCTCTACCTTTTCCAGACAGGCAGGCAGACAGAGAGACAAACAGACTGATGGACAGGCAGACAGGCTACAGCTTAGCTCTGGTCTGCTCTGGTCTGCTCTCTGTCTCTCTGTCTCCCCCTCTCTCTCTCTGTCTCTGTTTGTTCTTCACTGGTTGCCCTTTTCTTGTGGCAACAGGTCACAAATCTTACTGCTGTGATGGCACACTGTGGAATTTCACCCAGTAGATATGGGAGTTTTTCAAAATTGGATTTGTTTTCGAATTCTTTGTTGATCTGTGTAATCTGAGGGAAATATGTCTCTCTAATATGGTCATACATTGGGCAGGAGGTTAGGAAGTGCAGCTCAGTTTCCACCTCATTTTGTGGGCAGTGAGCACATAGCCTGTCTTCTCTTGAGAGCCATGTCTGCCTACGGCGGCCTTACTCAATAGCAAGGCTATGCTCAATGAGTCTGTACATAGTCAAGGCTTTCCTTAATTTTGGGTCAGTCACAGTGGTCAGGTATTCTGCCGCTGTGTACTCTCTGTGTAGGGCCAAATAGCATTCTAGTTTGCTCTGTTTTTTTGTTAATTCTTTCCAATGTGTTAAGTAGTTATCTTTTTGTTTTCTCATGATTTGGTTGGGTCTAATTGTGCTGCTGTCCTGGGGCTCTGTAGTGTGTCTCACTCTCGCTCTCTCTGCTTATTTTATTTCATAATGTACATCATTTAAAACTGCCAAGTTCTGTTCACAACGGTATTCAGTTGCTAAGAGACAGACATTCCGTAAATACTAGGAATAGATTGTCCACCATCTATGCGTTGTCCAGACAGAAAAGAGAAATAGGCAAAAGAACATTTACTTTCTCTCTCTCTCCTCCTCTCTCTGTGTCCCCCCCCCTCCCCCTCCCCTCTCTCTGCCCCCCCCCCCCCCCCTCTCACCCCCCCTGTCCTCTCTAAATTCAATTTAATTCAATATGCACTACTGGCATGACATAACATGTACATATCGCCAAAGCTTACTTTGGATATTTACAATATTAAGATAATAAGAATCAAAATTGGCAACGGGAGAATTTTGTCTCTCTCTCTCTCTCTCTCTCTCTCTCTTCTCTCTCTGTCTC